>NW_011500018.1:30792-35616 GCF_000495115.2 Populus euphratica
CCCCCCAATTGCATAACGTATAGCATAAAAATCTGAACTAAATCTTCCTTGTGGGATCAACCCCTTGCTTGCTCTATACTATCTTGTGTGTTGTGTTTTAAGCTAGGGTAATTAATTTGTGCGACCGCGACATCGCAACACACTTGTAAGAAGATATCAATCTTTTGGTCGTATTACAACACATATATATATTTTTACGTGGATGCCAATATAGCAAAACCCTAGCTATATGATTAGTACTTAAAAATATATTTTTTATCAAGGTTTTATATCATCATTTTCACTTGAAGTATCAATAACTCCTTAACTAAAGTATGTTTTATAATAACAAGTTTAATAAAATAAGATACTATCACATAAATGAAATGATTGATTGATGAGTTGATGTATTGAAATTGAAAGGATAAAAAGAGGGCCAAACTTAGAAAATAGATGTTGGTGTAGTCCAAACTAGAACATTATTCGGTAATTGGGTCATATCTAGAGCTATAGATCTCAGATTTAGGTCTGCTTTATATAGATGGAAAACTAAGATATATGCCTAAAATTTTCATGAGTCAAGATTCAATTCTGTTATTTGAAAGTTCAAATCTTAGCAACAATAAAAAGTTCTGAATTTATCCTCCAACCCAGACACTGTTCAGTGTTCAGCCTATATCTCGAGTTCTAGAAATTCAAATGACCTTAATTTTTTTTCTAGAAAGCTGAGACAATTTCCTAAAACTTTTATGTGGAAGTCTGGTTCAAATTTTGAAATTATCAATGATGTTTTTGCCAGACAAGAAGATAAGAATTATTATCAAGTCAAGAGTTAGCCACCTACTCATCAATTAGTCATTAAATCAATAATTTTCAATTTTAGCCTATAAAAGGAGGCAGTTGTCATACATTTAGGTATTTTAGTTTATATATCAAGATCATGCTCTTGCTTTCTATCTTTGTATTTTTATAATGCTTAGGTTTTGCTTTCATTAATATATTGTTTATACCTTTCATTTCCTCTACTTTACTTAGTTAACTTCTATCTTATTTATGTTTCTATCTTGTTTATTTATGTTTCTCGCTTTCATTATATTTAGCTAAGTTTATTATGTCAAGGTAAAAAGGTTACACTAATGGTGTAAGAATAAGTATAGTGTAAACTTAATTATTATTGTTTATAATTTATATAATTAACCTCCTTATGGTTCGATTCCAGTCTTGCCAGGTTATTTATTACTTCGACACTCCTGCACTTAGGATAAGATATCAATCTTTTGGTCGTGTCATGTTTTTGGTGTCGTTGCCATGAAGGTAAAGTCTTGTATAAATTATAGCATTTATTTTATTTTATCTTTTCACTTTTCTTATATCCAACTCTATTTTTTTTTATTTTTTTCCTTTTCTTTTATTTTTTTCTTTCTTTTATTCTATTCCTATATATGCATGAGAGTGTGATCACTTACATTAAGTGGTAAACTTTGTAGGGCATATGGCTGAAAAAGATAACCAGTTGCTTCATAATGAAAATAATCATGTTAGACACTAAAAGACTATATGAATCTCAGAAGAACAAGTGCACCCTCATGCATAGTTTTTTCTCCTGATACATCTCATTTTAATTTTAAGCCAGATATTATTCAACTTTTATCCTCTTTTCATGGTTTAGATTTAGAAAATTCATACTTGCATTTAAGAGAATTTGAGGAGGTTTGCAACACCTATAATAACTCAAATTATAGCAGGAACACCATCAAATTAAAGATTTTTTCTTTTTCATTAAAAGATAAAACTAAAACATAGTTATAAAATTTGATACCAAGATTCATTCGTGCTAGGGATGAAATGTAACAACAGTTTTAAAAAAAGCTTTTCCTTTCTTATAGAACAAACTTTTTGAAAAGATAAATCACCATTTTTACTCAAAAATCAGAATAAACATTTCGAGACTTGTTTAATATTTGCCCTTATCATAGTTTTGAAATATGAAGATTGATTTTATATTTTTATTAAGGGTTAATACCTAAAGATAGGCAAATGGTTGAATTGATGTGCAATGAAACTTTTAAAGATAAAGACCCTCATTAAGTAATGGAGTACTTAGACTTGTTAGCTAAAAATGATGAAAATAGAGACACCGCAAGTACTTATAAGGCACCGGGTAAAACTTAAACTCATAGGGAAGATCATTACCTCTAAGTAAAGTTTGCATCTTTAGCTAGAAAAGTCGAGGCATTAGAATTGAAAAATAGTGGTCAATTAAAATCTATTCAAGACATTGTGTGTCAAATTTGTTAAACCAATGAACAGTTAACTAATGACTATCCGACTTTGCCTTCTTTCAAGGAATGCCTCCATGAACAAGCCCATGCTTTAAAAAGTTTATAAAGGCCCTATCATAACTTATACTCACAAATGTATAATCCTAGTTAGAGAAATCATCCAAATTTCAGTGCATAAACTTCACAACCATTGTTTCAAGCGCATTATAAGTTTCAAAATTCTTATGGATATGCACCTCCTTATGCTCCACCTCCTACAAAAAAATTTGAGGAAACTTTATATGCATTCATTAAAAAGGAAGAGATAATCAACACTTAACTTTCTTAAAGCATAATAGATTTTAAAGATATTCTTGCAAAATTCACATCTACTCTTAGTTTTCAAGGGAAAGGTAAGTTTCCATTTCAACCACAACAAAATCTCAAGGTGCAATATAATACAAGTGCAAGCAGTTCCAGAAGCCAATATATGGATTAAGTCCAATCAATCATTACTCTCCACAGTGGTAAGGTTATCAAAAAATCAATTTTTAAACCTTGTAAGAAAGATGATGAGTCAGTTTCTAAGGATAAGGAAGGGGTTAAACCTGAACATTGTAAAGAAAAGACTGATTCCTCATAAATACTTCCATTTCCTCATGTCATGACCAAACAAAGGGAAGTCAATCACGATTTTGAAATCTTTGAAACTTTTAAATAGAAAAAAATCGAGGATGAAAAAGACACAAAAAATATTGATGTGGATCATTTGTCAAAATTGACAATAGATTCGACATCCAACATCATATCAAATGATGATTATTTTCCTGATAAATCGTTACTTTCTTTTAATTTAATAACTTGGTTTGCTAAAGATATCAATTTTTTTGCTTTAAGATTGTTACCAGCTCATTTAGATCACCAAGACAAAAGAAAGTTTTTGAGTGACATGCAAAAAGTTTATTAGAATGATCTTTACTTATTCAAATATTATCCTAATCAAATATTTCAAAGTTGTATTCTCGATAATAAGGTAAGTAGTGTCATTACATTTTGTCACTCTAATACATGTGGAAGTCATTTCTCATTAAAGAAAACAATTGCAAAAATCTTATAAAGTGAATTTTACTAGCCTACCATGTTTGAAGACTTACATCTATTTTGTAAAACCTATGAAAATTGTCAAAAGGTGGGATTTATTTCAAAACATAGAGAGTCTTTAGATAATCTTCTATTGACTCTTAAGTCTCATCATAGTGGGGATATGCATTATGCAATTCATGAATTCTAACCCTATTTTCATAAAAAACATGTTTGGTAGTCTTAGAAATCTAAATAAAAAAAGACCTTGTTTGCTAGTTTTTAAGAAAATTAGATCGAAAGCCTATCCCCGACCCATAGAGGGCGTTTAAGTCATTCTTGGATGTAAAATCAAGGAAAGATATGAGCCATAATCATAATTACATGTACATGCACATGTATTTTTATTATTATTTAAGAGAGAGAGAGAGAGAGAGAGACTCTAGCTGACCTACATATAGGTGGTGGGATTGCATTTTTAATTTTTCATATATAAAATCTTCTCTTCCTTCTCTTCATTTCTACTCAACCCACACATTCAACAAATATAGAAGTGTGTAGAAATAGCAGGTTCCTTAAATCATAATATAAGAAATATTTGTGTCTTTGGTGGACCTAGTCCTAGGAAGGAAATAGACTTTTTAGCATTAGCAAATCATCTTGGTTAGGTACTAGTTGAGAGAAAGATTCATTTAGTGTATGGGGGAAGCAACAATGGGTTAATATGGAGAGTGTCAATAGTTGTATTTTTAGGAGGTGGTCAAATTTTGAGGGTTTTCTCCAAAACTTTAGCACAAGGAGACATCATTGGAAAAATAATTGAAGAGGAACTACAGGTTTTCATAATGTCTAATCGAATGAATGCAATATTTAAATACGTCAATGCTTTCATTGCCTTACCGAGTAGTCTGGACATATTAGAAGAGATCTTTCATATTTTCTATTAGGCCCAACTGATTATTAACTATAAGTCTATAGGTCTGTTAAATGTTAATAGTTTTTATGATAAATTATTGTCTTTTCTTATCATGCTGTGGAACAGTAATTTCTAACATTTTTGGCACGACAAATCATAATATCTGCTGCTACTGTTAAATAATTGATTGACCTACAATCTTTCACTCCTGTAATTGATCCCTCCATGAGTCGTATAAATTGGTCAACTAAGAAAAGCTGTAAAAAGTTAAAATTGAATTTGAGCCTTATTTTGTAAAAACTTGTGTTTTTTATTTTTCATAATAGTATATTGACAGGAAGAAAATATCGATGTTTTCTCCCAAGTGCAAGAGTGTCGAAGTAATAAATAACCCGGCAAGACCAGGGTTGAACCACAGGGAGGTTAATTATACAAATTATAAATAACAATAATGCAAAAACAATAACAACAACAACAACAATAATAATAGGAGTAATAACAATAATAGTAATAGTAATAGTAATAGTAATAATAATAGTAATAATAGCAATAATAATAATAATAATAGTACTACTAGTAGTAGTAGTA
>NW_011500018.1:42468-45213 GCF_000495115.2 Populus euphratica
TGGATTATTACATTATTTATGTTCTTTTGTTAAAGGTAAAAACTAAGGAAAAGGGATAGTATATAAATTGCAAAAATAAATAAATAAATAAAAATGATGATAATAGAAACATAGATAAGTTTGATTTTGTAGTCTCATTAACCGAAACAATTAAGTTTGAATAAGTGTTTTAAAATCTAATACCCTAAAGTCAATTGACTTGGGAGTAATTGAGCCAACATTTATTACATGGATTGAGTCACAGATGTGACGTACAATATCTTGAATAGATTTTAATTTACCACTCTTTTTCAATTCTAGTGCCTCAATTTTTTTAGCTAAAAATGCAAACATGGCTTAGAGGTCATGATCTTCCCTAAGGTTGTAGATACCTCCACTAGATGTATGAGGTTGATTTTTACTTCGTGACTATAGTGTCCTAATTTTGAGCATTTTCAGCTAACAAGTCTAAATACTCCATTTCTTCATCAGAGTCTTTATCTTCAAAGGTTCCATTACACATCAATTCAAGTATTTGTTTATCTTTAGGTGTTAAGCCTGCATAAAAATATGAAACCAAACTTAGATATTAAAACACCCCTTCGAGCTTAATTGCTTAGGTTAGGGAGGCTACGAAACCAAACTTATCTATTTTTTTATTTATTTTTTTAATTACATTTATTATTATGATTATTGTTTCTTTTTTTTTTGCAAATTATATACTATTATTTTTCCTTAGTTGTTACCTTTAACAAAAGAACATAAATAATGTAATAATACAATATGCAACCCACAATCATATGTTAAAGTGTGTGTGTGTAAATTACGGTTTAAGAATACATGTTAAATAAGTATATGAGTAGAATTAAGTAATAACAATGCGAGAGTTTGTAAACTTGAATATTTCAAGAAGTATTATAATAGACGTTGTTAAAAATGTTCACTAAGATGCATCTTAAGAGTCACTTTAATAAAAAAATTTGTTGACTCCACCATCTTAGTAATAATGGTTTTGCAAATAAAAGTATTATAATAGACGTTGTTAAAAATGTTCACTAAGATGCATCTTAAGAGTCACTTTAATAAAAAAATTTGTTGACTCCACCATCTTAGTAATAATGGTTTTGCAAATAAAAAAACATAGCTAGAAAAGTTTTTTTTTGTAAGTATCAACTAAAACCCCTTCCCCCCCAACCAAAACGAAATATTGTTCTCAATGTTTAAGGTAGAAAGATAGAGTATAGAAGATATCATCTAAAATAATGAATACTAACAAACCTAAAACACACTAAAACAAATATAAGAAATAACAAAACAAAATAATAAAATACAAGGTTTCACAAATGAAGCCTCAAATCCAATCTAAGCTTTTTACGTCTGTCCTTAGTTGACCAATTTATGTAACTCATGGAGGGATTAATTATAGGAATGAAATATTGTAGTTGGTTTATCAATTATTCAATAGTAGTAGCAGAGATTATAATTTGTTGTGTTGAAGATGTTAGGAATTCCTGTTCCACAGTATGATTAAGAAAAGACAACAACTTATCATAATAACCATTAACATTTAACAAACCGATGGGTTTATGGTGAATGTGAAGTTAGGCCCAAGAGAAAATATGAAAGATCCTTCCAATATGCCCAGACTACTTGGTAAGGCAATGAAGCATCATCATGTTTAAACATTGTATTCATTCGATTAAATATTATGGAGACCAGCAATTCCTCTCCAATTATATTTCCAATAATGTCCCCTTATGCTAAAGCTTTGGGGATAACCCTCAAAACTTGAATACCTCCTAAAAATATAACTATTGACATACCTTCATTAACCCAAGATTGCCTCCTCTAAACACCAAATGAATCTTTCTTGTAGCTAATACCTGACCAAGATGATTTGCTGATTCTAAAAACTCTTTTTTTTTTCACGGAGTAGATCCACCAAAAACACAAATATTTCATATTTGATGACTTGAGAAACTTATCATTTCTATATATTTGATATCTATGGAATGTGTAGGTTGAGTAAAAATGAAGGGAAGGAAAAGAAGAATTTATAGATGAGAAAGTGAAAATGCAATCATAGCATCTATAGATAGGCCAGCTGGAGTCTCTCTCTCTCTCTTTCTCTCTCTCTTTTATTATTATTTTTTTAACATGTGTATGTACAGAGATAGTTAACATGTGTATGTACAAGTTGTTATGATTGTGGCTCACATCCTCTCTTAGTTTTACGTCCAAGAACAACTTAAATGCCCTCTATAGGTTGGGGATATGCTTTCCATCCAGTTTTCTTAAAAACTAGCAAACATGGTCTTTTTTAGTCAAATTCCAAGACTATGTCAAGCATGTTCTTTATAGAATTGTGGCCATAAATCATAAATTACACGATGCACATCTCCACTAGAGTGCGTCTCAAGAGTCAATAGAATATTATCTAAAGACTCCTTACTCAGGCATCCTTAATGAATTGAATCTTATCTTCACAATTTACAGATACCATTTCTAAAGAATGATATTTTGTATTACAAGTCCATCTGGCACATCTGTGACAAACTTGCAGTCGTTTTACACAACATTTCTTTGCAAACGTGCTTTTACTTGTTCTAAGCATATATGAAATGAAAGAATTGTAGAACTCACCTGATAATCATACCTTTGCTTCAATGAGCCAGTGAATATCTTCAAGAATTCCATGGTTCATTAACAATCTTAATCTTGCGCATCTAGCATGATAAATTTTTATAATCGCATTCTGAGGCAGAG
>NW_011500018.1:45756-46931 GCF_000495115.2 Populus euphratica
CAACTTTGTGTGTGATTCCATATTTCTTCATTAAGGACTTAAATGACTTGTTACAAAAATATGTTTCACCATCACTTAACATATCTCAAGGGATTCCAAATCGACTTAAAATATTTTCTTTCAAAAACTTTATCTCTGTTTTGTGATCATTGTTTCAACTTAGAATTGCCTCTATCCATTTTGAAATATAATCTACTAAGACTAATATATACAAGAAACCAAATGATGGTGGAAATGGACCCATAAAATCTATACCCTGACAGTCAAAGATCTCGATGACAAGAATAGGATTTAAAAGCATCATGTGATGTTTTGAAATAGATCCCAACTTTTGATAATTTTCACAACTCTTGTAGTATATATGTGAGTCCTTGAACATGATGGGCCAGTAAAATCCACTTTGTAAGATTTTTGCAATTGTCTTTCTTGATGAGAAATGACCACCACATGCCTTAGAATGCAAAATTTAATGACACTACCTACCTTATTGTCAGGAATGTAGATTTGAAATATTTGAATAAATAAAGGTTATCCCAATAAAAGTTCCTTGCTTTGTTCAAGAACTTTCTTTTGTCTTGGGTACTCCAATGAGCTAGCAAATATCCTGAAATAAAAAAATTAACAATATTAGCAAACCAAGGTATTGAAGAGACAGAAAATAAGGATTTATCAAGAAAATAGTCATTGATTGGTATGATGTTAGATCTTGAATTTGTTGTCAATCTTGACAAATGATCTACGATAATATTTTCATTGCCTTTCTTGTCTTTGATTGTGATATCAAATTCTTGAAGTAACAAAATCTATCATACCAGTCTAGCCTTATAATCCTTTCTTGAAAGAAGATATTTCAAAGCTGCATGATCACTAAAAACAACAATAGGTGAGCCGGTAAGATAAGACCTAAATTTTTCATATGCAAATACTACTATAAGTAATTTTTTTTAGTGGTGGTGTAATTCATTTAAGTACTATTTAAAGTTTTATTTGCATAGTAAATCACATAAGATTTCTTATTTTTTCTTTGTCCCAAAATAGCACTCACGACATAATCATTAGCATATATATTATTTTAAAAGGTAATGACCAATCAGCAGGTTGAATGATAGGAGTAGAAGTAAGCAAGTTTTTAAGCTTAACAAAGGCTTTTTCACATTGTTCAGTCCATTCAAAAA
>NW_011500018.1:47486-50149 GCF_000495115.2 Populus euphratica
TTTCAGAGTTTGTAATAACTTACCTTCTTGATGTGCATTAAGTTTGGAAGAAATTATTATCGGAAAAGTTTTATTTTCTCCCAAAAATGAGTATTTGAGATTGAATGGCAACGACTTCAAATCAGGTTTTGGTGGTTGAACACATGAAGGTATAGACTCAATTGATGATGGTGGCAACTCTTCAATTTATAGTCTCCAATTACTTGCCATTGATTCTTCCTAAAAATAAACCATTTGCAAATTCTCAGACTCATTAAATTTAATTTTAGTGGAAATAGTTTCAAAATGATCATGAACTAATTTTTCAATAAAGTCCACTTCCTGTAAATCATTATTATCCCCAGGTTGCTTGCAAATGTTGAAAATATTCATATCCAATGTCATATTTTCAAATGATAACTTTATCAGTCCATTCTTACAATTAATCAATGCGTTAGAAGTTGGAAAAAATGAACATCTTAAAATAACAAGAATTAAATTACATGCTTCAACAGTTTGTGTATCTAGGACAATAAAATCTACAAGATAAATAAATTTATCAACTTGTACTAACACATCTTCAACTATTCTTCTAGGCACTTTTACAGATCTATCAGCAAGTAATAGAGTTACAAAAGTTGGTTTTAACTTACCTAGATTGAGACTTTGAAAGACTGAATATGGAAGTAAATTCACACTAACTCCGAGATCAAGTAAAGCTCTTTCAATTTTATGTTCTCCAATAAAACATGAAATTATAAGACAACCATGGTCTTTATATTTTAAAGCATTATTGTTCTGAAGAATGACACTTACTTGTTCGACTAAAAAGACTTTCTTTTTCACATTCAGTTTTCTCTTTATAATGCATCGATCTTTTAAAAACAAATTATAAGAAGTACTTGTTTAATAACATCCAATAAAGGTATATTGAACCTTACCTATTTGAAAGTTTCAAAGATTTCAAAGTTGTGATTGACTTTCCTTTGTTTGGTCATAGCATGAGGAAATGGAAGTGCTAGCGGGGAATTAGTCTTTTCTTTATAATGTTCATCTCCAACCCCTTCCTTACCCTATGAGATTAACTCATCATCTTTCTCACAAGGTTCAAGAGTGAGTTTTTCAATAACCTTACCACTGCAAAGAATGATGACTGATTTAACTTGATCCATGTGATGGTCTGCGAAACTACTTGTATTTGTATTATATCACCTCTTAGGATTTTATTGTGGTTGAGATGGAAACTTACCTTTCTCTTAAAAACTGAGAGTAAATGTGAATTTTGCAAGAGTATCTTTTAAATATGCCATGGTTTGAGCATTCTAAGTGTTGATTATCTCCTACTTTTTAATTAATGCATGCAATGTTCCTCAAGATTTCTTTTAGGAGGTGGAGCATAAGGAGGTGCATATCTATGAGAATTTTGAAAATTATAGTTTGCTTAAAACAGTGGATGTGAAGTTTGTGCATTATTATTACCACTCTTCCAACTGAAATTTAGGTGATTTCTCTAACCAGGGTTATATGTTTGTGAGTATGGGTTATGATTGGGCCTTTGAAAACTATTTAAAGCATGAGTTTGTTCATAGAGACATTCCTTAAAAGAACAAAAAGTTGGACAGTCATTGGTTAAATGTTCATTGGTTTCACAGATTTGACACACAATGTCTTGAACTGATTTTAATTGACCATTCTTTTTTAATTCTAGTACTTCAACATTTCTAACTAAAGATGCAAATTTAACTTAGAGGTCATGATCTTCCCTAAGGTTATACATACCTCTACTAGATGTATGAGGTTGAGTCTTACCTAGTGCCTCATAAATACCTGTAGTGTCCTAATTTTAAGCATTTTCAGCTAGCAAGTTTAGGTACTCTATTGCTTTGTCAGGGTCTTTATTTTTAGAAGTTTTATTGCACATCAATTTCATCATTTAACTATCTTTAGATGTTAACCCTTCATAAAAATATAAAACCAATCTCTATATTTCAAAACCATGATTAGGGCAAGTATTAAACAAGACCCGATACCTATCCCAACATTGGTAAAATGTTTCTCCTGATTTTTGAGTGAAAGTGGTGATTTGTCTTTTAAAAGAGTTTGTTCAATGAGATGGAAAAAACTTATTCATAAATTGTTGTTGCATTCCATCCCAAGCATGAATGGATCCTGACCTAAGATTTTATTGTCATGTTTTAGCTTTATCTTTTAATGAAATAGAAAAAAAACTTTAATCTGATGGTGTTCATGCTACAATTTAAGTCATTATAGGTGTTAAAGACTTCTTCAAATGCTCTCAAATGTAAGTATGGATTTTCTAGATCTAAGCCATGAAAAGAAGGTAAAAGTTGAATAATGTTTGGATTAAAATTAAAGTGAGATGCATTAGGAGGGAAAATTATGCATGAGGGTGCACTTGTTCTTGTAGGATTTAAGTGATCTTTAAGTGTTCTAACTCAGTTATTCTTATTATTCTCATTATAAAGTGACTGGCTATCTTTATCGGTCATTTTTTTCTGAAAATGATAAGGATACCCTACAAAGTCTACCACTTACTGTACGTGACCAAACTCTCATGCACGTGTAGGAAGAAAATAAAAGAAGAAGGAAATAAAACAAAAGAAACAAAAGTTACATATAAAAATAAAATAAATATTATAATTTATATAAGAATTTACCTCCCT
>NW_011500018.1:50385-125858 GCF_000495115.2 Populus euphratica
TATAGTAAAGGAAATGAAAAGCATGAACAAGAGATTAATGAAAGCAAAACTTAAGCACTACAAAAATATAAAGAGAGAGAGTAAGAACATGATCTTGATATAGAAAACAAGCCTAAATGAATGGCAAATGCCCTCTTTTATACGCTAAAATTCAGAACTATTCATTTGGTAATTAATAATTAATGTAGTGGCCAACTATTGATTAGTGGACTTGGTGGACAACATCACTCAAGCACTTTGGCTGGCTGAATTGACATTGATGCAATTAAAATTTGGCAAAGTATTCTTCATGAAAGTTGTTGAAAATTATTTTTTCCTTCCACCCATCAAAGTTCAGATCATTTGGAGCACTACAACTTAAGATATGTCTAAATTACTGAGCAGTGCTATTGGTGGACATGGTGGATAGCCCTCATGCTTTTATTTGAACGAAATATCATTTCTACCATCCGAATTTGAGCTGGTCCTCTTCATGAAAGTTGTTGGAAATTATATTTTCCTTCCACCCACTAAATTTAAATCATTTTGACTTCTAGAACTCCAGTTATGGATAAAACTCTGAGTAGTGTTTGGGCTGGATTGTAGGACAAAATCAAACTTCTCTTTTGTAGCCAAACTTTGAATTTGAAAATGGAAAATTGGGGTATTTCCACACCCATGAAAGTTGTAGGCCTATTTCTTATGTTTTCAATCATATAAATCATATGAAATCCAAGATCTATAGCTCTATGATATGATCTGATAACTGAATAGTGTTAGAATTTGAAATGAATCGGCATCTCCTTCGTAAGCTTAGCCTTTTCTCTGTTATTTCACTTCTAATAGTTAATCACAAAAATCAATCCTTTGAATTATGAGAATACCTGTATTTAAAATGAGCATTTACCATAAATTAAATGTATCTTATATTATCATACTTATTATTATAAAAAATATTCTAGTTAAAGAGTTATTGATATTCCACATATAAAATAATGATATAAAACCTTGATAAAAATGCACTTTTAAGTACTAATCATTTATCCCAAGTACAGGAGTGTTAAAGTAATAAATAATTTGACAAGACCGGGATCGAACCATAGAGAGGTTAATTGTATAAATTATAGATAACAATAACACATCAACAACAATAACAATAATAATAGTAACAATAATAATAATAATAACAGTACTAGTAGTAATAGTAGTAGCAGTAGTAATAGTAAAGAAGAAGAAAAAGAAGAAGAAGTTGATGAGAAATTTAAAATGGAAGATTAACGTAAAAATTAAACAATGATAACAACAAATGTCAAGGTTAGAGGATCCATTAACGGTATTTCAAACAGGTATAGTATAAACTCTTATTATTCAATTGGAAACCACACACAAAGGAGGTTTCAATCAGATTAGAAATTGTTAACATGATTACAATAGTTATCTTATTCGATTAATGTTAATACTTGTAAATCGCGTCAGGGATTCATGACTATAACTTATGTTAACAACAAATTAAGTTCCTTTTATAGCTTAGGTATCGGTTATACCATACAGTATGGGCTATGAAAGTGTCAAGCATTTTTTGTACCAAGTGTATAAGTCAAAATTAGAAACTATTGATTTGATGAATGGGTGGTCAACTCTTGACTTGGTAACAATCTTTATCTTCTCTTATCTACCAAAAATATCATTAATAACATCATAATTGGAACCACTTGAAAATATATAAGTTGTAGAAAATTATTTTAACTTTTCAGAAGAAAAAATTGAAGGTCATTTGGACTTCTAGAATTCCAAATATAAGCAAACATTGAACAGTGTTCGGGCTGCAGGATAAACTCAGCTTTTCAGGAAAAAAGTAGAGGTCATTTGGACTTCCAGAACTCCAAATATGGGTCAAACACTGAACAATTTTCGGGCTGTAGGATAGATTTGGACTTTTTTTTGTTGCTACAATTTGGACTTAAAAATGATATTTTTAAAACTTGGGCTCTCATAAAAGTTATATGCCTATATCTTACCTTTTCATCCATATAAAGTAGACCTAAATCTGAGATCTACAGCTTCTGATATGACTCAATTACCGAATAGTGTTCTGGTTTGGACTGCACCAGCATCTCTTTTCTAAGTTTGGCCATCTATTTGTCCTTTCAATTTCAATTCTTAAATTCATCAATCAATCCTTTCATTTATGTGATAGGCCTGCATTTAAAATGAACATTTACCACAAATTAAAGGTATCTTATATTATTAAATATATTATTATAAAACATGCTTTAGTTAAGGAGTTATTGATACTTCAAGTGCAAAATGATGATATAAAACCATGATAAAAATACACTTTTAAGTACTAATCAACAAGCAAAGTATTAAAGAGTGAACAAGAATCAACCATACTCGAGTTTTCATCTAGATAGACATGCTTTTACTTGAGTTCTAGTGTTATCACTTCATTTTAGTTCATTAGGTAATGGATATAATCCAATGTCATATGTTGATCTATAACTTTAAACAAAGTAATAACATGTAAGAATAATTGAACACGGTCAATGGAATATCTGACATTTACTATATATTCAATTTTTATCCCTCAATCTATTTGCTTGCCTAACTTCTTTGACTACACGGTTTTATGGGTGTGTTAACCTTGAAAACTAACATTCAACATCGAATAACATTGAAGTGTGATCTCTCGATCTATCCCTACTAATTGTTAATTCGACTTGTACCACTAGAGGCCACATTCTTTCACTTTAAATGAAATCAGTTGCTTGACCTTACCTCCTAGCCCAATAACTATTACATTTATAGATTATCAATTAAATTGGAGCAAAAACAAGCATTACATGAGCACTTTTCAGGACATAATTAAAGGATTCTAATAGATTGGTTTTATATTGCCATACTCGTGACCGCTTCATAAGAAAGTTCTTTTTTTTTTTTGTGGTTCATACTCAAGCCATTCTTGATATGTTAGGTCTAGCTTGCATATTCCCAAGAACCATATATCAAACTTACATCTTAAAGGTTCATAACTCGTCTTCATCAAATCTTTAAATTTGTGATTGAAGTCACTGATGAAATGTTGAGCATAATATTAATGATATCCTAAAGGTTTTTGCAATATTTGTTCCATTCCATTATTAATTTATGCATGTGTATCTAATATTACACAGATGTTAGTTCATTCAATGGTAATGCATCGTTGCAAACAAATTATGAACCATCTCTAGTTGTAATTCTTTTATTTTTCAACCATTACAAAATCCAAAGGAAATATCCTATTATCTGCATAAAGCAACTGCAATCAATAATTTTCTATTATATCACTCATACAAATATGTACCATCAATACTATAAATAACCTATAACACTTAAGACCTTCAATTAAAGGTCCAAATGACTAGAAAATCTTTTTTAAAAACCAATGTGCTATCATTAAAATCTCCTTTATGACCCCACTCAACAATCATTCTAGGATGTGATTTTTTTATTGCCAAAAACAATCTTGACAACATTTCAAACGACTTCTCATGTGAACCAAAAAGATGCTTAAGTACCTTCTGTTTTATAACTCATGCCTAGTCGTTGTAAAATTTATACTTGTAATGCAATTTTAGTTTGTTTCACCATCATAAAAAGGTTATTTATCACAAATGATGAAACAACATTAGAATCAAAATCTTGCATAATATTAATGGTGATTTTCAAGACAAATATGGTGGTACAAGTGTGAGGCCTTTTTGACTTTACTATTCAAGTGAATCCAATATTTTATAGTATTCTATAAATAAATATTATTAGCATTCTAGTGCTTGAATACATTGTGATTAATAAAAAATAAAGGTTGATTATTGAACTCGATATTATAATAAATATTCAATATATCATCACTTAACTGCATTAACTAAATCACTTTTACTGCTAAATGTTTATCCATTTACCATTATTAGTATGAAGCATCATATGTTATTTTAAACTTAATGGATATAGATCATGATTCAACCTAATTCATGTTATTTTAATTTTCAATTGAATGAAATCAACCCTAATTGCATAAAATCATAGCTAATTTAATACAATTCAATCACAAACTCAATTTCAGCGACTTAGCCAAAACAATCAGCACAAAATATAATTGATCATAATTCAACCTAATTTATGTTATTTTGATGCTCAATTTCATGAAATCAATTCTAATTTCATAAATTAATATCTATTCAACGCAATTCAATCAAAACCTAATTTTAAATAAACCTAATTTTTAAACTAATCCTAATTTCAAGCAAACATAAATTAACTAAGAAATACACTAAATTTATAGAAATATAGGTTGTTTACCTTGTGTTTTCAACTGGGGAGTGGTGGTAGTCTAGCAATCGCGCTTTATGGAGTGGTGGCTGCACTATGGGAAACGAATTTAATGCTAACATTAATAAATGAAGGCTTAAAGATAGGGAGGGTGATTTTTTGGTGTTCTAAAGGTAAGAGTGATGGTTTTGATTGATTTTTTTATTGAGATAAACATTGTAAACACAAGTTTTGAAAAAGAGAAAAGGGGATGGGGGTAGTTATAAGGAAAAGAAAAGGGTAGCCAAGTTAAATTTCGTGTTTTATTGCAATTTATAATTACGGCGTTTAAATTATAAGTTGTCATGATTTACGATCGTGTTTTTTTTAAAGTCATATTATGAATTATTTTTATTTAAATCATATTGTGAATCATGACATAAATTTTAGTATTTAACTAAAAAAAATTTAATGTTACCTCTTAGCCCAATAACTATTACATTTATAGATTGTCAATTAAACTGGAGCAAAAATAGGCATTACATGAGCACTTTTCAGGACATGATTAAAGGATTCTAATAGATTGGTTTTATATTACCATACCTGTGACCACTTCTTAATAAAGTTCCTTTTTTTTTATGGTTCACGCTCAAGCCATTTTTGGTATGTTAGGTCTAGCTTGCATATTCCCAAAAACCATACATCAAACTTACATCTTAAAAGTTCATAACTCGTCTTCATCAAATCTTTAAATTTGTGATTGAAGTCACTGATGAAATGTTGAGCATAATATTAATGATATCCTAAAGGTTTTTGCAATATTTGTTCCATTCCATTATTAATTTATGCATGTGTATCTAATATTACACAGATGTTAGTTCATTCAATGGTAATGCATCGTTGCAAACAAATTATGAACCATCTCTAGTTGTAATTCTTTTATTTTTCAACCATTACAAAATCCAAAGGAAATATCCTATTATCTGCATAAAGCAACTGCAATCAATAATTTTCTATTATATCACTCATACAAATATGTACCATCACTATTGTAAGTGACCTATAACACTTAAGACCTTCAATTAATGGTCCAAATGACCAGAAAATCTTTTCTAAAAACCAATATGCTATCATCAAAATCTCCTTTGTGACCCCACTCAATAATCATTCTAGGATTTGATTCTTTTGTTGCTAACAATAATCTTGATAACATTTCAAATGACTTCTCATGTGAACCAAAAAGACGCTTAAGCACCTTCTGTTTTATAACTCATACCTTTTAGTAGTAAATTTTATACTTGTAATGCAATTTTAGTTTGTTTCACTATCATAAAAAAAGTTATTTATCACAAATGATGAAACAACATTAGCATCAAAATTTTGCATGATATTAATGGTGATTTTTAAGACAAATATGGTGGTACAAATGTGAGGCCTTTTTAACTTTACTATTCAAATGAATCCAATATTTTATAGTATTCTATAAATAAATAGTATTAACATTCTAGTGCTTACACACATTGTGATTAATCAAAAATAAAAGTTGACAACCATCTAGGTGGTGGCCAAGTGGTAAAAACTTGGAACTAAGGGGTTTGCTCCCTCTGTGGTCTCAGGTTCGAGTCCTTGGTTGCTCATATGATGGCCACTGGAGGCTTACATGGTCGTTAACTTTAGGACCCGTGGGATTAGTCGTGGTGTGCACAAGCTGGCCCGGACACCCACGTTAATCTAAAAAAAATAAAAATAAATAAAAATAAAAATAAAAGTTGACTACTGAACTCGATATTATAATGAGTGTTCAATATATCATCACTTAACTGCATTAACTAAATCACTTTTACTGCTAAATGTTTATCCATTTACCATTATTAGTATGAAGCATCATATGTTATTTTAAACTTAATGGATATAGATCATGATTCAACCTAATTCATGTTATTTTAATTTTCAATTGAATGAAATCAACCCTAATTGCATAAAATCATAGCTAATTTAATACAATTCAATCACAAACTCAATTTCAGCGACTTAGCCAAAACAATCAGCACAAAATATAATTGATCATAATTCAACCTAATTTATGTTATTTTTATGCTTAATTTCATGAAATCAATCCTAATTTCATAAATTAATACCTATTCAATGCAATTCAATCAAACCCTAATTTCAAATAAACCTAATTTTTAAACTAACCCTAATTTCAAGCAAACATAAATTAACTAAGAAATACACTAAATTTATAGAAATATGGGTTGTTTACCTTGTGTTTTCAACTGGGGAGCGATGGTAGTCTAGTCGTCGCACCTTATAGAGTGGTGGCAGCACTATGGGAAACGAATTTGATGCTAACATTAATAAATGGAGGCTTAAAGATAGGGAGGGTGATTTTTTGGTGTGTTCTAAGGGTAAGAGCGATAGTTTTGATTGATTTTTTTTATTGAGATAAATAGTGTGAACACAAGTTTTGAAAAATAAAGAAGGGGACGGAGAGGATAGTTATAAGGATAAAAAAAAAAAAGGAAGCCAAGTTAAAATTTATGTCTTGTTGCAATTTATAATTACGACATTTAAATTGTAAGTTGTCATGATTTACAATCATGTTTTTTTTAAGTCATATTGTGAATTATTTTTTTTTAAGTCATATTGTAAATCATAACATGTATAAACTTTAGTATTTCACAAAAAAAAAATTAATTGTGTTATTCAACTATTATTTTTAATTTACTTTACTAATTTTAAAAATATATCTCCTAAAGAATGTCAACTTGCCTAAAAAAACATATCATTTGATGGCGCCTACAATGTCTTAAGATCCCATTATCCTAAAAAAGGCCTCTTAAAGTTTTCTTTGACTTACCTAACGCAGTAAACTTTCCCCAAAGAAATCTTGCGAATGTCCACAACACACGCCCACTTTATTTGATTGTAACTTGAATTGCCCCCCGTCCTCATCTCACCCTTCCTCTTATCTCTGTTATTCAATTGACCTTCATTGACAAAGTTGAGGCCAAACCGTATGAGATGATATCCTCTGTTTTTTATCAGATTCCAGAGACTATTAATAACAAAGTTATGGCTACCATGGCATCTGCCTTGAGTTGTTATTATTACAATGTTTTGAATTCCATGGAGGGATTTCATTAGACTAAAAACTAACCAAATCATTTAATTGCACAAATGGCCATAACTGCATAGTCCATATTATACAAATGAATAATGAATATATTACACAATCAATCTACCACAACTTCTGAGGGTTTTCTTGAAGCACTGGGTGTCTATTACCACAACAAATCTCTTTCTTTCGTTTACCTTTGGAAAGAAAAATGTTCATCACCTGCATTTAAACTTCTGCGAAACTACGTTTACCTCTGGAAAGAAAAACGTTCATCACCTGCATTTAAACTTCTGCGAATGGAAAAAGACGGCTTACTAGCCACTGAATTGGTCTCAATAGCTGGGCTCTATTCTCGCGCCAGAACCAAATGGCTGCACTGTATTGTTCATTGCGTATTTTCTTTGTCGCTGCCTTCCAATCATACTTCTCCATATCTTGACGTGCTGCCTTACCAATGGTTTCTCTTAGTTCTTGGTTATCCAACAAAGGCTTTAACTTGCTCAAGCAGTCATCAAGATCTCCTGGATTAAAGAGAAACCCAGTTTTGCCATCCAGTTCTGGAGGAATTATATCTGGGATTCCCCCAGCACGAACTCCCACTACAGGAATTCCTGAAGACATGGCCTCCAAAACAACAAGACCAAGTGTCTCGGATTCTGAAGGCATAACGAAAACATCCCCACTAGCGTATGCCTGAGAGAGCTCTTCTCCTCCCAACATCCCAGTAAATACAGCAGGCATGCCAGTAAACATCTTTTCCAACTCCTCCCTGATAAGAAAGAATCCATGTTTCCTAAAATAAGATGCTTGGAATTATCAAAACAATCTTTTTTACAGGAGTAAATACGAATTTCATTGTCTAATTGTAATGGGAAAGTTTAGATATGGCTTAAAAGATCAATTTGAGAAATAACTTTGGTGGCAATTCAGTTCATAAAAATCAAATATTTGAAGCTGGAATGGGTTATAAATCATCACAAAGTATTTACTTCCCTTGAACTAATCTAAGTTTTAAAATGCAGTACCTATATGGCCCATCTCCAATAATGGCAATTCTTGCTCCTGGAAGCCTATCCATAACCCTGTTAAACCAAAGTCATCAAATTGCAAAGATAAGGGCAAAAAATACTAGTCATATATTAGGAAGAATAGAGAGAAGAAATATGACTCTGTGCAAAATGGGGCGAGGGGAGTACTTAAGGAAAGAAATAAACTAGAAAGGAAAAAAAAGACAAAGAATTATGATAGCTTAGTGAAGGAATTCCATCTCAAAATACCGCTAATAACAATAAAAAGTACCAGTCTGGCCACAAAATCCTTATTGGATACCCTTTAACTTTAAGGAAGATGTAATAGGTAGGATTAAAGGGGGAAAAAGAAAGAAAATTCTTGTTTATAGGAAAATGTTCTTGAGAGCATCTGATAGCAAAAGCAGCTTTCAGACACTTTAGTTGACAATTAACCACAGTCAATGAGATCAAAGCATACTGAGTCGGCTCTACCAGTGCTTCGATATTTGAACTTTTAAGAAATGGTGGGTCTAAATTTGAAAAATGTATTAAGTTTTGCATCTAGTGATCTAGGAAAACAAATTAAATTTTCATTAATTAAAAAGAAAAAAAAAAGTGAGAAAGGATCATATGATACCTTTTGAGAAAATCCAAACTCTTCTCGACTCCAAGTCTTCCAACATGGACTATCAATGGTTTTTCAGGTTCACCATTGCTGTTTAGACCAAAAATATATGATGCTCTGATACATTTGAGATTCCTTGTCTAATGAACTGGTTGTCAAGGATGAGAGGATGGCCTTACCTTAATCTCATTCGCATTTCATGAGAGCGGAAACGAGGGTGGAAGCTCTCAGAATCAACACCCTTATTCCAAAGACGAATCTTGTTAGCTGTAAACAAGGTATAACAATCAACTTAAAACACAGCTGTATGGACACAGGAGCAAAATTTCATTGAAGAGATTTCAGGAATAAAGCGCATTATGCACCAAAATTGACACTGGGAAAAGTAAAAAGCTAAGCAATCAGGAATTGGATGTTTATGTACACCTGTTGTCACCCTAGCTGCTTCAAGATCCCTCCCAATAGCAGCTGATGGCACTAGTGTGAGATCGGCTGCTCTGTGAAGAAATTCTGATGGAAAGGGAATGCATGTCATTATTGATAAAGTAATCAGCAGCCTGCAGAATTTCCAGAACTATGGGTACAAAATGCATAATACATACTTATGATCATCCACATGGGTTTCACCAGCCAGCTAAAAGTGTACCTTGGGATGTATCTGCAAATGAAAATAAAGAATTAAACTCAGTAAATAACCACTTGACACATCAAGGGACATCTGGCATAAGAATTTGAAGCAACAGCATAAACATGTGTAGCACAGAGCCAGAAAGGCAAACTCACACAGGGACATGAGTGTGATAGGACATCACAATGGGGACACTCAACAGTTTTGCAATCGCAAGGGCACCAAAAACCTGCGATACAAGATTGTGACTGCCAGCCATGCTTATCCAATAAATAATAAAGATTTGTTTGCTTCAAAGGCAAACCTCACCATTATCCCAGGTGACGATGCATGTATTATGTCAGGCTTAAACCGTGCAACCTCTGAAATTATTCTTGGACTAAGTGCTAGAGAAAGGGGCACCTTCTGATACCAGGGGAAGGGGAAGCTGTAAAGAGGGAAAAGTTTAAGAACCGTAAGGGGAAAGCTCAAATGTCAACTCTATTGATCAAGTTGGAATAATGCCCAAGCTCCTAGATTATGCAGCTCAACCAAGAAAATAATTAAAGCAAACCAAGGTAGGCAAACAGAAAATATAACAGAGAATTTAGAAGAAAAAAATGACGGGAAATAATGACTACCATAACTTGACAATCATACATGTAACCATAAAATAACCATAAAATAACCGTGAGGATGGTTGCAATCAGTGTTGTCAAAGGTGAAAGGCACTAAAAGACATCAAGCCTGTAAAATGCCCAAGGCGCTAGACACGCGCCTGGGCACCTACCCAAGTGACCAAGGCGATATGCCATATATATTGGATCAATAGAAAATCAAAAGAAAATATTAAATACCATAACAGTCACAAAAAGCTATATTTTTCACCTTTGAAACAAAATAAGATAATTTAAAGTAGTAAGTAACCAAATAAATTAAAAAGCAAAATTAAATATCATCATTATTCATTAATCTTCAAAAACATCTTCATCGATGCTTTCCTCTCCTTCACTTGAATCCTCCATTTCATGATTATAATCCAAATCCTCATCTCTCAAACCATACTACACTTGTATAGATGTATTGTTCTCTGACTCCCACTATTGAAAAAAGAAAGCATGGCTGGTGTTTCTCTTCTAATTGTCTCCCACTTTAATCATTTTTTTACCCTAATATTTGATTTTTACAAAAATATTCCTCAGTTGTTTCTCGTGGTAAATTAAAAAAAAATAGACAAATAAGTCAAAACATAAATTAATTAAAAAAAAAAAGAAAAATCCAACAATAAAGGAAGAACTTCAAGCAAGCGCTAGCCTTAACGCCTTGCACCCACTCACAAGGCGCTTGCCTAGACAGCGCTTCATTGAAATCTAAAATCCAACGCCCGATGCTAATAAAGGCATTGGGGCCTCACCTTTCCTTACCTCAACGTCTCTTGACAACATTGGCTGCAACACTAATTGACACTAAAATTTTTTAATGATCAATATTGCATAACCACAGTTCTGATGGGCTAAAACAATACACCCCCTTCAACTCGTCAATATATTAGGATATGATAATGTACAAGCCACAGGAAAAGAGCACACTAGAAAAAGGTTGTTGTAGCGACCTCCGTGATCCAATCAGTTTGGCTCCATAAAATTCCTGGGGCACCCCTTCATGTGTTGTCACAACCAACACCTGCAAATTACTAAGCTAACTTGTTGATATTGTGAAGTGATAGAATTTTTACCAAATAAAAAATAAAAAAAGTTTCAAAATCAATGTCTTTGTAGCTTAAACATGCCAAACTGATTAGGCTGGAATTAACAAGTAGAAAGGTAATAACAAGCTATATCAAAAGCTTTGTCTATTCAACTCTAATTTCTTTTGAATCATTGTGTTCAGGGGTTTCAAAAATTTAAAGTATCATTCCCAATCTAAGTAAAAATGAATATTGGAGAATTAGGTTTCCTGATATAAAATCTGTGAACAAGCGATCTGGTCTCTATTCATGTAGCTCAATTATTAAGTCACATCAGTATGCATAGACAATAAAAAACAAAATAAAACCATAGTCATGTAGCACTCAAATCAAAGTATTATAAATCACCTCATCCCCCATTTCGCGTAAAAATTTGATGAAATTCTGGAACCGGTTTTTATACCCTGACACATACCTGTAAAACAAAAGGAAATAGTTGGTATTCAATAAGTGCCCATTATTCAGTCTCAACTAACAAGCATAAATTGAAGATACGAAAAACAAAACAGAATCCCCGTTAATGAAAAAAAAAACTAATTATAGTGATAAAACACGTCAATATATGAAACATTTCTATGATGACATCCGCTCCTCCAGGACAACTAAGCAAAGAAGACTGAACAACTAAGGAAGGCAGGCTCACTTACTGATAGAGAAGAGAGAAAATAGGAGAAAGCAAGGACAAGTCACCGGAGTGCCACCATGGCTGTGATGACTACACACATCACACCAATGGAAAAAAAAAAAGAAAAAAGAAAAAAGAAAAAAAGAGAGGCTCAAAGCCCATTGGCTCATAGAAAGAAAAGAAAAGAAAAAAGAAGAAGACATATTTAGTCAAGCTGTTCGGCCAAAGGCCCAACAAACAAGACCAAACAACCACCTATCCAGACAAATTGGTTGGGCCAAAGGCTCTACGTTAAAAAAATTGAAAAGACTGAACATCAGTCTAGCTGTTCGACTCAAAAGAAGCCTTGATGACAAATCAAGCCTGAACAACAAAAGAAAATCTCTCCAGGACAGCTAAGCAAAACTTACTGAATAGCTACGGAAGGCAAGCTCACTTACTAAGAGAGGAGAGGAAAAAAAAAGAGAAAAAGGAGAGAGGAAGGAAAAGTCCCTGAAGCGCTACTGTGGCTTTGATGACAACACGCATCAAACCAAAAGGAAAATCTCATCAAGGAAAATTCAACATTCAACGACACCAAAAGACATCATCAGAGCCACCAGAACCAAAACAAGCTCACGTAGCGGGACTTGTTTACATGATGGCTTGTATAATACAGGTGCTAGCTAATTTTTCTCTCTTTTCTCCAATTTAATCCCTAATTCTTCTGCAACTCTCCACTCCAGTCCCTAAGTTTACTTGACCGGACAACATGCAAGGTAGGAAGGAGTATTTTTATGCTCTAGCATTGTCAGAATGGTGTTGCACAATAACATCTATCAATGTTATGCAACGCACATCTAATTCCCTGATGCACTCAGTGTTAGGCACTATTTCCCTGATGCACCGTGTTTCCAAAAATTTCATTTTTTTAGTTAAAATTTAATGTGTTTTATAAGTTTTGGATTTTTTAATATACTAATATTAAAAATAATTTTAAAAAAATAAAAAATAATTATTAATATATATTTTAATATAAAAAATTATTTAAAAATAATTATAATCATACTGATAGACTAGTAGTGCACTGTCAAGTAGACTAGTAGTGCGGGGCTGCACAATTACCTCCTAGTGTTATGCAGCCCATACCTAATTCTTCGTGGCGGTGTTATTAGGGTAGGCACCTACCTTTCTTGTCAATACACGCTTACCTGTTTCGTTAATGATTAGAATGAAGCTTACATGAACAACTTGTTTACAGGTTACCTATGTGGTAATAAAGGTAATTATTTTTCATGATTATCCTAACATGATATATCTACAACTACACTCTTCACAAGACAAATTCATGTGACTGAGGTACATAAATACCTTAGATCACAAGATAACAAGTCATGATACAATACCTAACACAACAATCATAAAACATACCCTTCTGCATTCTCGTTCTTTGCTGTATATTATTTTTCTCCTACTTTTATCAACCTAAGCGTTGAAGGGTCCCTATTCTGATAGGGGACTTGTTTGCAGGAGTTCATAAGCCACAAGCCTAACTAAAAAAAATTCCGCCAAAACCCATTGCACTAGTCATGGAAAGGCCCTACTTCGTCAATTTGTTACAAGTAGTTATATTTACCACCTCTAATATTTAGCTTCTACCCTCCCAACTTAGAGTTCGCAAAACAAGTTCTAAAACAAAGGGGTTAACAATTTATATCTTATACCGCAAAAGTCTTCAGTAATGAAAATCTGGAATGTGTGATCGAGCAACAATTAACCAGAAAAGAAGTAGTGACGATTGCAATCAGTGACAAAATGCTCCATATGGTAAAATACGCCAGTCAAGCAAGCACTTCCCAGAAACGATGAGTTTCTTAGACTCTAAATAACAGAACAAAATATAAAAGGTAGACAACTACTAGGTGACCCGTTAAAGTTCAAGTATGCAATTATAGCTAGTGAGTTTCTATAGAGCAGAATACTATATGAACTCCACGATATGCAATGAGCTAAATAAACCACAGGCCACGGAAATAGAAGCCATAAAACACAGATGCATATGTTTAATCAACCGAGGTAATGGACTATTGGAACTATCACCCAACTGGATTCAAACTTCACAACATTGGCAGTTAGCAGAACCTATGACATAATCATAAAAATCGCAATAGCTACTAGGGCTAGCTATTTTTAGTAATCAAACAGCATGACTTGAAACAAAAAAAGCAGATGTAAACAGGAAAACAAAACGAAAATCATAACCTGAAATTGTCACAGTCGTTTCATCAAACACAAAGCAATCAAAGAAACTCAAAGTCAACGGCAGCTTCGAACATCAAAAATTAATCAAACAATGCAATAAACTAGCACTAAGCCCGTGATTTTTCAAGAAATTGAAATCAACAAAGTAGTCAAGACTCACGCAAATGGAGAAGGCTCAACAAAAAGGGCAATACGTCTTGGCCTCGAAATGGTCTCATAATCAAGGAAAGGAGGATTCTCTTCATCTTCTCCAACTTCACCGCGAGTCATATTGTTAGTCGCTTTTAGCTCTAACAAGAAACACCCTTTATGTCTTTCACCCTTTTTAGCCTCCTAAACTCAATAAAAATACTTTCTTCGCAAGAAAGAATAGTAGGTTTTGGTTTAAAAGAAGAAACGTTGAAACTTCAAGAGAAACAAGAAGTGGGTACAAGAAAGAAGAGGAGGACGACGCGGAAGGAGAAGAAGAATAAGTGGTGGTACATAAAAAAATGAGGAGAGAGAGTATGATTTATAGAGAGAGAAGTAGAATGTGTGACGATGAGGGAGTAATTTAGCTGGTGGAGTAGCGAGTTGGATTTTGTAGATTGATTAATACAGTGAATTAGAGAAGGAATAATTTTCATTGTAGAAAGGAATCTTGAAGGGGCATGAGGGAAATAACAATAGCACATTATCAATGAATATTCCCTATCTTGAAGGGGCATGAGTCATATTCTTCCATTGATGCCTCGTCATTGAGGCATCAATGGAAGAATATGTAAAGGCATATGCTTTCAGCCCATTGAGAACAGATGCTTATCTGTGATGGCTATGGTTTTTGCCCCTCTTTCTTTGCTATTATTGTAGATTTTTCACTTCCTGCCAGCCCAAAGAAGGATATATACACAAGCCATTTTTTATATATTTTTATGTTCAAGAGAGGGAAGAAGAAAATGTTTTATTCCCAATTTGTTTACGTGTTCAAATTAATAGCTTAACTGGTCAAGATCATCTGAAAAGAATAAGAACCGAATCTTCTTAGGTTGGGAGACAATCTCTTTACGAGATTAAAGGGAGAATTAACCAAAGGTAATTGATGTAATGGTACCGAGTTCTTGAAAAGGATTGGTTCGGTGTGACAAACGACCAGACTCATTTGAACTAACATTTAAAGTTTGAGACTTGCCATTAGATTTTTTTATTAAAAAAATATATAATATTCACTTGGATTTAGAGTATGTTCAGTAATTTGGTATCAATTGCTTATATTGAAAGTGTTTTTGATTCGAAAACAAATAAAAATAATGATTTCTCATTTTATTTTATTTTTTACTTTCACACATTAAACATATTTCAAAGCACTTAAAAATATATCAATTTTATATTTTTAAAATAAAAATAATTTAAAAAATATTTTTATAACAGCCTGAACCACAATAATAAATACATCCTTAATTTTATTAATATATTTCATCATATATATATATATATATAGTAAGCTATCTCTAAAAATGTAAATGTGAATACAAAAGAGATTAAATTAATTGAACAAAAAAGTATAATGGTAACATTGACTAGTGCTATCTAGTTGTTCTAATAATTAAGGAGATATGTTAATTTCCTTGATTTGTTGAATTTAAACCTATTGTTCCTAGTAGAATTTATTAAATGTCTCAAATGCATCATGTTAATGTAAAAAATACATCTAAAAAATCTATGTTAGAACATAAACTATACAAAAAAAATACATATCACCATCAAATAAAAAATAAAATAAACTTGTGTGGTCCGAAAACATAACATCACCATCATTGTTCATTCACATTTAGAACAAAACTACAGACCACATGCAGAAAATAAATCTTAAAAAACAAGATTTCACTTTTGTGTTGTAGTTGTGCCCAAAATCTAACTATAATCAGAATGTTGCACTTTCTTTTCCTGTAGACAACCCTACTGTAATATGAAGTAAACATCATCCTATATTCTTTTATATATATATTTGAAAATACAATATAAATTATGTTTTGTTAAATTTTAAAATATTTTTATTAAAAATTAATATTTTATATTTTTAGATCTCTTTATCGTGTTAGTATTAAAAATAATTTTAAAAAAATAAAAAATACTATTTTTATAAATATCTAAGTAAAAAGTAGATTAAACTGTCATCATTACTGTAATCCCAAAAATAACCCTTAAGATATGCATGAACTACTTGATTGGCCACTGTGCATCCTGTTAAATTTGTGTGGCCATGTGGATACAAGAGTAATAAATGTCAACATAAAATTGTTTGTCGTTTTATTTGACAAATATATCGTTACTTGGACAGGCAGGGCCAAGGAGTGTACAACGTGATCATCCATTTCGATGCAGACAGCTAATATGTTTTGCACAGCGTGGACATGAACGTGCAGTATCATTCCTTTTCTCTCTCTTTTTTACTAAAAATGTTGTTCAAATGGATTTCTCATGCAGAAATATCGAATAAAGAAGAAATTTGGTGAGAAATATTTGATTATAAATATGAGTTTTTTACTGTGAAGTAAATTAAATAAAACTTATGATAAATAAGGTTGTTTTTTTAAATTGCTAATTCTATTATATGAATATTTATAAAATCAGAAAATGATACTTGTCACTTAATTATTTATTACTTAGAATTTAATTTTTCAATGAGATAATTATTTTATTAATTTAATTTATTTTAATTATTTTTAATTTTTATAATTGTTGGGATAAAAGTGAATAATTATTTTATTAACAATTATATAGTTTTATTAAAACATTTCAAGTTTATATAAATATGTTATTACATATAGAAAAATGATATAAAAAATATTTATATTTTTTTTTTTAAGATTTAGAGGATTTAAATGTTACATATAGAAAAATGATATAAAAAATATATTTTTTTTTAAAGACTTAGAGGATTTAAATGTATTTTAGAGATGTTATATTATGATAAAACTGAATATATAAACATGTTATTACACAAAGAGAAATGATATATAAAAACACAAATGTATTTTATTTCCTTTATATATATATATATATATAGTAGGTTTAGAGAACGTGATTTATTTTAAAGATATTATCTCTATATAGAATAAATGAATATCTTAAAAACAGTATTTTCATAGAGAACGTGATTTATTTTAAAGATATTTGATTTCATACCCCTCAAAATCAAATAAATTTTACTTTTTATTTGATTTCATACCCAACAAATTACTAACAAAAACTGTCTTTTAACCCATGCATATTTCAAAACATTCTCACTCTTTTCTTATATAGAATTACTAATCCAATGTAAATATACCATTTTATAAGAATTTAGATAGAATATAGATTTCCTACTGGGGGCTTCGTAACAAGTCGTCTCTTTCATTTTTAAGATAAAAGTAGGGAAAGCTGCTCTTTCATCATACATTTTATTTCACATCTTTACGTAATCCCTTGCTTCTGGACAATGATCTTTGACCATTTTAAGTTGATGTTACCTTTAAGAAAAGAGTATATATATATACAATAAAATATCAAGCACCTATAAACCAAAATATTCTTGTTGTTTTTAATAAAAAAAATTATTTTTTTTATTTTAAATTAATATTTTTTGGTATTTTAAAATTATTTTAATATTTTAATGTCAAAAATAAAATTTAAAAATAAAAAAATTATTTTAATATATTTTTAAATAAACTTTCTTTGAAAATACAATCGTTATCGTATTCAATACACCCATAGTAAAAAGGCTGTTACCTATCAATTTTTATATCCAACTTGCGTCAAAATCTGAGGATAATTGTAAATGCCACTGGATATACTCTTAATGTTATTTTTGTACTCAAACAGCGGGATCGTGCACTAGCTAATAATTAATGTTAAAAAAAGCCCTATTATTATAACGATACAATAGCTAAAGAGAACTTTATATAAGTTCATGGCCCAGGTTGATTTTCTCAGTGATGCGTGTTTAATTAACTAATGGAGATTTGCTGGCGCAAAAGTCTGGATAATCTCATGGGACATGGTTAGTTTTCCTTGAAAGGAACTTCAAATTGAGTTTCAGTTTGCTTCCTTCACTCAGGATGAGTATTTTTTATTTTAAATTAAAAAAATAACAGTTTTGAATCTTAAAAAATAATGAAATTTAATTTAATTTGTTTGACTGAAACTAAATAATTTTGATTTAATTTGGTCAGGTTTATATTATTAAAAAACTAAAATAACACAAGAATGATCTTGCGTTGAAAATAATCTTGCAGTTAATGACAGCATCATCTTTTTTCCTTGATTTTCACAAAAACCCACAAAAAAATCATAAAAATTCAATATATAACTTTAAAACAAACAAAAAAACACATATTATTGAGCTTGTGAGCTTGTGGGTTAGACTTATCAATAATATTATTAGTTATTATTGATAAATTCAAAAACACTAATAGGTGCTCCACTAGTCTTGGAGCTGCCTGCAGACCTTGATTAGATCCAAAGGGTGAGTGGAGCAACCAATAACCACTGATGCAATACCTTCTTCAACAAAACTCTTCACACTCATGATATGATTGATCAGTTTGATAAATTAAAAGATTTCATGTTACTAGTTGGATTTCAGGTCTTAGGTCTTAGAAACGTGGAAACGAAAATTAAGGCTAAAAGCAATGGAAAAAGAATGGGGGATGTTTTGTCTTTGAGATACATGCTAGATGAAAATAGAAAATACAAGAGAGAAAAAGAGAGATTGAGATGCTGGGAGAGAGAGATGGATAAATAGAGTCTTGGGGTGTATCCTGGGTTTTTTTTTTAATTTTTTTTAGTTTATTTTAAACTAAACTGAATTAAATTTTATTTAGTTTATTTTAAACTAAACTGAATTAAATTTAATTTGGTTTGGTTTATTTAATTTTAATTTTTTGAAATTAAACTGAACTAAATTTTTTAATTAGTTTAATCAAATTTTTTTATAATTTAATTTTTTTAATAAGTTTTTTTTCTTACCCCTAACTTTACTTGTCCTTAATTGATGTGGGGGAAAAGAATACACAGGCTAGCCTGGTAAATTTTTTTAAGAGCAAACCATAATGTTATATTTGAATTATAGACAATTATAATTTTGCCACCAAACATTTTCTTATAACATTTTTACCTTTAATGTTTTTTTTTTTAAATCTCAATCAAGGACTACATCTATTTTTAAACTTTTTTTAATCTAAATTGCACTTAAAAAATCATTTTATAGAAAATTTAATGTTTTTTAATAAATGATTTTAGTGGAAATCCTAATTGAGGAATCAAAATAGTTTAAGGTAAAATTGATATAAAAAATAGTTTAGGACAAAATTGATATTAAGGATATATTTGATTTTCATCTTTTTTTAATAATTGGATGTATTCTCTCACGGATGTTTCATATGAAATCCTTTTGTTAGGCTGGCAATTCATGTGATTTTGGTTTTCACTAATTGACATAAAGTTTGAACTCAAATTGCATAAGTTTGGATAAGTGAAATTGTTCATTATTTTAATAGAATTTTGTTAAAATATAATGGCTTGTTTGATATTATTGTATTTGTGATATGTTGCATTGTTAAATGAACGTAACATTAGTAAAGGTAGTGTCTAGAGTAACTCGTAGTTATATTTGTAAGAACTTGTGCTACGTTAATTATAATAATGGTGACCTTTAAAATTAGCTATTTTTCTTTTGATTAAAATTAAGGTTACCTAGCTTTGTTTTATAAGCAAACCGATTTCCTTTTAAAGTATCATGTGTCTTGGTTTCAAAGTAATCAAAATGAAACTTGGACCCTATTTGGCTACTTGGCTAATCTATATTTTTATAAAAATTTAATTTTTTTTTGTTTTGTATTATTTTTTTGTGTTTTTAAATCATTTTGTTTGCATTAAACCCTGTTTGGATCAAGCGGAGTGGTAAATCTAAGCTTGCTTAATAATCGATAAAATTAAACAAATGGTAAAATTTTGGTGAGCACATCAGATAGTTGATTATAAAAACATGTATACTAAGTTTGGATGAATTTAGCTTGAACTTGTTGGCGAATGTAATGACAATCCACTTTATTGTGCTTGGTATGTTCATGAAACACCGAGTTAGATGCAATATGCATAGCAGATTGATTATCACAAAATAGATGCATAGAAGTAATACAAGGAAATCCCAAATCTACAAGGAGGTTTTTGAGCCAAAACAATTAACAAGCAGCAGAGGCTATAGCACGATATTCTGTTTCAACACTTGAGCCAGCTACTACATGCTGTTTTTTTTTTCTTTTCTAAGATATCAAATTACCATTAACAAACATAAAATATCTTGTGATAGATTGACGATCGAGAGAATTTCTTGCCCAATCAAAATCAATATAGCCCTTGATGTTCATGTGGCCATTACAAGTTATAACAAGTCCATAGTCAATTGCCTTTAAAGATATCGTAAGATATGCTTAATCATACCAAGATGTTGAATAGTGGGAGTATATGTATATTGATTAATAAGGCCAACAACAAATGTAATATATGGTTATGTGATTGTTAAGTAAATTAACTTACTAATTAGTATTTAAAAGTGCATTTTTATCAAGGTTTTATATTATTATTTTGCATTTGAAGTACAATAACTCCTTAATTAAAGCATGTTTTATAATAGCATATCTAATAATATAAGATACTTTTAATTCGCTTCAACTCATATTTTTCCATTAAAAAACCCAAAACACAAAATAACTCAATTAAGAACCAAAATGAGAATTGACCTAAAACAAAGTACCAAAGAACTCAAGAACAAGTACTCCTATTATTATTACCTTTAAGTGAAATGTACCATAAGTTACTAAATATTAGACAAGTAGCTCTAGTTCCTTTCACACCACTATAACTACCTTATCTTAAGTGGTATAAACAATAACTCACTTATGAATATCATACAGTCATAGATGGACACAACATTAACACTTGCAATGTGTTAAAAAAGCAAGCTTTTACAATTGATCAAAGTAAGATAAATAACATATGATGAAGCTCCTAATATGAATACAAATCTTTAGCTAATAATGTTATAGGTAGTGGAATTTTAAATGCACTAAAAACTAGAAGCTTGGGGACCTTCAAGGTGTCCCTAGATGAGATCTATAAACAATTGTAAAAACTGAATATAGGAGGAGTAGTTCCAAGAATGGGCTAATAAGTAAGAGTTTATATAAGTATCACAAAAAAAAGATCATATGATTGATCAATGTGAAGATTTCCACAATAAAGTGATATAGATACTAACTCAAGGTACTTTGAGAATAAAAAGGTAATGAGTAAAGAGATATTTGTAATTGATGAACATATTAAGAATATAAAAGTTTTTTAGGTATAATTTACTACCAATTAGTTATCAAAGTTGATTTTGTTCAAACCCAAAGTAGCAAGTAACGGGAGCTATAATGCCTTGCCATATAACTATGGGTATTCCTTCCGAAACACATAACCAGCACCTATTTTTCAAAAAAAAAAAAATAGAGGTTTAACTTGTAATGGATTATGATTTACCCATGAGGAGATTGAGAAGCAAAAAGAAAGTTAAGGATAAAGAGGTAGTTGACTTGTTTGGGAAAATAAACAACCATGTAACTAAAGAAAAAATTAACAAATCCCTAAAATTGATGAAAGACAATAAGTATAACATTGTTAAGTAACTCAAAATAACTTCTACTAGGATATCTTTACTATATTTGATTTTAAGCTTTGAACCCCATCAAAAGTCTTTATAAAAAATGTTAATAAATAGACCATGGATCACCTAGGAAGCATCATTCAAACCTTATATTATTTTTATTTTATTAAAGATGAGCTAGACCCTGAAGATACCACATATAATAAATAGTTATACATCACTGTATAATGCAAAAATGTTTTGATAGGCAAAGTATTGATTGATAATAGCTCAACATTGAATGTGTTGTCAAGACACATGCTAGAGTATATACCTATCAATTTATCACATATGAAGCGGAGCACCATAATAGAAATGGCATATGATGGCTCACTAAGATATATAATCAGGACTTTGAAAATATAGATATATGTGGGACTGAAAATGTTCCTAGTGATAATACAAATGATGGACATACATCCTTCCTATAACATGTCGTTAGGAAGACCTTGGATTCATGCAGTTTGGGTAGTAGCTTTATCACTGTATCAAGCTTGAAGTATATCAAAAATGAAATGTTAGTAATAGTCAAAACTTAAGAAACCATTTCCATGTTAAAAAATATGGTTGTACCTACCATTAAAGCAAATGAGTAAAAAGATGAAAATATTCATGCTTTCAAGATTATGAACACAGAATGGGTTCTTAAAAATATTATGCTGAGAAAGCCAAAAATCTTTAAAACGACGAGGATGGTAGCTAGTTATTTCCTGAAAAGTGGAATTCCATTTCAATTTGACCCTGACACTAGAATGTCGGGATATGACACTAGAATGTCGGGATAGGTCAATCTAATGAAGATGCAATATGATAATTAGAGGTTCAAGCTTAGATATAAGCCCAGAAAAGATGGTTATAGATGGGTTGCTGGGATTAAAAAATAAGCAAAAATGACAAGATGATTATAGATGGTAACTTTTTTAAGGCCTGCTCAAGTGATAAGATCTGATGATAAAGAGTTGAAGATAGTTAACCCATACATCAACACTTTAAAGTATGAGAATAAAGGATAAAGTGTGAAGATGAAAGTTAAAATGAAATATACGATACTGCATTGGTTGTCAATTCACACAATCAAATAGATTCTTATAAGAGCTTTTGTGAGGAGGCTAACAAATGGATAGAAATTCTAAAATTAGAAAAATAAGCTTATTCCTTATATGTTTTAAAAGTAATTGTTCTTGTTTGATTATACCTATTAAGATGTTTTGTCTTTGTTTTTCTTTAACCTTTTTTATCCTATTGGCAATCTAGCATATGATGCCACAAATTTTTCTCTTTATTAATGAGCCTTTATTTTTATAAAATCATGCATTTTTTTTGTTCAATATGTGTTTTGTTTTTTTTTTATGTTTTTATGCAAATACTCACTTACATAAGCACACATATGACTTTTAGGAATTATGAAAATGAATCTCCCACCAATCTACAATCCTATTATAATAAGAATAATTGACTAAACTTTGATAATATAATTGCAATGGGTGATGAGGAATAAGAAGAAAAAGACTTAAATGAGTTTACTAGGTTAGTTGAAAAATCTAAGAAAACTTGGAAACTTACCAAAAAGAAATTAAAAGTAATAAATATAAGCATTGAATAAGATAGAAAAGAGTTAAAGATTGCTACTCTTATTATAGTTGAAGAAATGGATGGTTTGATCCCTTGTTGTAAGAGTATGCAAATGTGTTTGTATGGTCATATTTAGACATGTCCATGCTGACATTGTGGTACATAAAATTTCTATGATGTAAGGTAGCAAACTAGTCAAACAAAAGTCCAGACATGTTATTCAAAGTAAAGGCTAAAATTTAAAAGTAGTGGGATGCAAGATTCTTATATATAGTCCATTACCCATAATGGGTGGCCAATAAAATAGTGGTTTCTAAAAAAGATGATAGAATACGGCAAGCCTAAATGATAATTTTCCTTTACCCCACGAAAATATCTAAATTGACAATGCTATATAAAAATGTCACTTATTCATTGATAAATGAGTTTTTAAGGTATAATCAAATTAAAATGGTTGAGGAAGATAAAGAAAAAACTATCTTTGTTATATCTTAGGGAATGTTTTGCTATCAAGACCACTTATCAAAAGGCAATGATAACTTAATTTCATGATATGATGCATCAAGAAATAGAGTTATATATAGATGATATACTTGTTAAAATAAAGAAAGAGAAAAATCATTTATAAGTCTTAAGGAAGTTATTCGAGAGGCTATGGAAATTAAATCTCACAAAATATTCATTAAGGGTAAAAACAAGGAAATTATTGGGCTTCATAATAAGTAAAGGAATAGAGATCGATCCAAACATAGTAAAGGTTATCCAGGCTATTCTAGTGCTTATGAAAAAAATAAGTAATAGGTTTCCTTAGGCGTTTGAATTACATAACTCAGTTTATATCCTAACTTATGTTGACTTATGAGCCAATATTCTAATTGCTTAGAAAGAAAAATCATAATCATGAGGTATAAGATGATGATTGAAAATAAGCTTGTGATAAGATCAAAAAGTATTTACAAAATCCACCTCTGATAATACCCCAATACTTGGAAGACCTTTAATGAATATATGATAGTGACGAAAACAACTATAAGGTGTGTGTTGGGCTAGCATAATGAATATGGGAGGTGAGAATAAGCGATTTATTACTTGATAAATTTTTTTAATGATTGTGGTTTGGTTTGAAGTCTAAAAAATCTTAAGTAGTATATGTTCTATTACACAATCTGGTTGATATCCAAATTGGATTTGCTTAAATATATCAATGGAAATCCTTACTTGTGAAGCTGAATATCAAGGTGGCAAGTGTTATTAGCAGAATATAATATCATCTATATGACAAGAAAGGCTGTAAAAGGGTAGCGCAATTGTTGATCATTCAGTAGATAATTATATAAGAGACTATGAGCCACTAAATTTTTATCTTTTTGATGAGGAAGTGTTAGCAATTAAAAATGCTGGTGGAATGAATGATTGGTGAACCATGTATTTTGATGGAGTTGTGAACGTATTAGGGAATAGGGCTAGAATAATAATAATGTCCCTAGAAAGGTAGCATCTTGTTTTAGTGAGGTCGTAGTTTGAATGCACCAATATAATTGAATATGAAGCTTATATCATCTGTTTAAAGTTACTTTAGAGCTAGATGTTAAAAAGCTTGATGTTTTTAGAGATTCAATGTTAATTATGAATTAGTACTTAAAAGTATATTTTTATTAAGGTTTTATATCATTTTGCACTTGAAGTATCAATAACTCCTTAATTAGAGCATGTTTTATAAAAACAAGTCTGATAATATAAGATATCTTCAATTTATAGTAAATACTCATTTTAAATGCAAGCCTATCACATAAATCAAAGGATTGATTAATGAGTTTAACTATTGAAATTAAAAAGACAAAGAGATGGTTAAGTTTAGAAAAGAGATGTTGGTTGAATTCAAATTGAAACTCCATTCGGTTATAAGATCATAACTAGAGTTGTAAAACTTGAATTTAGGTTTGGTTTATATGAATGGAAAACTAAAACATATGCTTAAAACTTTCATGAAGAGTCCAAGATTCATAAGGATCGTTTTCAAGTTAAAATTATAGCAACAACAAAAAAGTTAGAATATATTCTGCAGGCTAGACATTGTTTAGTGTTTAGCCCATATCTCAAGTTTTAAAAGTCAAAATGACCTCATTCTTATTTTTTTGGAAGCTAAGACAATTTCCCAAAATTTTCATAAAGACTATATATTCAAATTCTGATGTTAGCAATGATGTTTTATGCAGATAAGAAGATAAGAATTGTTACCGAGTCAAAAGGTGACCACCTATTCAACAATTAGTAATCAAATTAATAGTTTTGAATTTTGGCCTATAAAAGAAGGCATTAATAAAGCATTTAGGCATCTTGGTTTTTTATATCAAGATCTTACTTTTACTCTCTTTCTTTGTATTTTGTAATGTTTAAGTTTTATTCCATGTTATATTTTTCTTAATCTCTTATTTATGCTTTTCATCTCCTTTACTATACTTATATACTTATGTTCTTATCTTGTTTATCTATGTTTCTTTTATTCATAATGTTTAGCTAAGTTTATTATGTCAGCGTGAAAATGTTACATTAATGTTGTAAAAATAAGTATAATATAAACTCAATATGGACTTTAATGTTTAATACTAACATATTTTATATTTATTATCTTACTCACTCTAATAGTAGTAGTAATAATAATAATAACAACAACAATAACAAGAAGAAGAAGAAGAAAATGAAGTTAAAGAGAATTTTGAGATGTAAGATTAATATAAAGATTAAATGATAAAAACAAATGTCAAGATTAGAGGATTCACTAATGATATTTCAAATAAGTATAGTATAAATTCTTTTTATTATTCAACTGAAAACCACACATAAAGGAGGTTCCAATCGGATTATAAATGGTTAACATGATTACATTAGTTATTTTATTCGAATAATGCTAATACTTATAAATGTTGTCAGGTTTTCATGATTATAACTTATATTAACAACAAATCAAGTTTCTTTCATAGCACAAGTGTTGGTTACACCATAAGATTGGGTTATAAAAGTGCCAAGTATTTGTTGTACCAAGTGTTATACAACATAAATCTAGCTTAACTATTTAACAAACAAAGTATTAAAAGTGAACAAGATAACAAATACAAAATACGTTAGTATCAAACATTAAAAACCATGTTGAGTTTATATCATACTTATTCTTACACCATTAGTGTAACCTTTTAACCTTGACATAATAAATTTAACTAAACATAATGAAATAAGAGAAACATAAATAAACAAGATAATAACATAAATAAGATATAAGTTATCTAAGTAAAGAAAATGAAATAAAAAGTATAAACAAGAGATTAATAAAAGCAAAACTTAAGCATTATAAAAAATTATAAAAAAAATAAGCAAGAACATGTTTTTGATTTAAAAATCAAGATGCCTAAATGCATGGCAAATGCTTTTTTTTATAGGCTAAAATTTAAAACTATTGATTTGATGACTAATTGCTAAGTGGGTGACCAACTCTTGACTTTGTGAAAATTCTTATCTTCTTGTCTGCCAAAAATATCATTGCTAACTTTTTTTTACGCGAGTTTAGTATTTATAGGGGGAGAAACTTGATTACTATGATCACTTCACATCATATATATTGGATTGGTCAGCTTTGAACTAGAAGAAAAAAAGGTCATTTCAAACTAAACTACTTTAACTTACTAGGAAAGGCTAAAACCATATTACAAGCTTACTAAAACAACTTTTCTAATACATTTCAAAGATAAGGTATGAAAGGTGGCCCATAATAATTGTGTCAATCCTTATGCGCTCGAAACTTGTGTTAGATAAAGCCATCATCATTCTATGATCTACTTTTTAAATCCATGTCAAGCCAAGAAAAATAAAATCATTTAGTGCATAAGAAATTTCTTAAAATAATCATACCCTTTTTCTACTTGAACTATGTAGAGGGGATGTATATTTATCTTTAGAAACAAACCACACTTGATTTGGAGGTTCAAAACTCCACATTCATTGCTTGGAAGATTGGTTAGTGATCAGCTTTAATCTGTAAATGTAGAATGATTGATAAAGTATAAGATTTTGTTTGGTTCATTAAAATAAATAGTGTGTAAGAGTTTAATGAAGGTAGTTTATCCTTATAAATAAGATGTTTCCTAATCCATTAGTGGTGATTAGATCTCCTGAGATGGTTGGAGATACCACATTCGTTCGCTTGAAAATGATATCCTTATCAACCTTCTCAAGCAGAAAAGACAATGAAATAGGGATAAACAACATGCCACTCACCTTCTTCATTAAAACTAAGTGACATGCTATCTATTTAAACCCTAAAAATTAGAGTTTTCTAATTGGGATTTGAAAAACTTCAATTTAGTCTTTGTTGTTTCAATCTGAGCTTAGGCATCTTTAATTGAACAAAAAATGATTAATTTTATGTAATGAAGCCCTGCCAAAAATAAATTGGGATCCTTTAAAGGTGACACCTTTTACATAGCAGCCCTTGGTTTCTAGTTTGTTTAATTTAGTCTCTAATTTGGCTTTAAACTTTGATTTTCTTTAATATAGTCCATGATAAGGTTTGGTATAGCCCCCAATGTTGTGTGCTTTTGCATAAAGGTTGTCGATTTTGAATTTTGTTTTAATTTAGCCCTCAATTAGTCTTCAAACTTCAAAACTCTTGAAATTGGACATCTGATTGCACTAATTTAGCCTTCTAAAATTTCAATTGTTTCTAACATTTCAATCTTTGTAAATTGATTAGGCCTATAAAATTTAATGTTCTTCAGTTGAATCCTTCCTGAATTCTCTTAATCCATTAAAAGTTTAATTAAGTCATTAAACATAATTAATTCTTCTATTTTTTACCTAATTAACTATCAAACTTAATTTTTTTTCAATTAAGTTAACACGATCAAAAGATTGATGTATTCTCCAAGTGTAGAAGTGTCAAAATAATAAATAATCAAGCAAGACCGGGGTCAAACCATAGAGAGGTTAACTATATAAATTATAAATAACAATAATAAAAACAACAACAACAATAACAACAACAATAAGTTAAAGAGCATTTTGAGATGTAAGATTAATATGAAGGTTAAACAATGAAAAAAAATATATATTAAGGTTAGAGGATTCACTAATGGTATTTCAAACAACTATAATATAAACTTTTTTTATTACTCAATTGGAAACCACACACAAAAAAGATTCCAATCAGATTATAAATTATTAACATGATTGTATTAGTTATCTTATTTGAATAAAGCTAATAATTGTAAATGTTGTTAGGTATTCATGATTATAACTTATGTTAACAACAAATCAAGTTCTTTTCATAGGACAAGTATCGGTTATACCATATGATTGAGCTATAAAAGTGCCAAATATTTGTTATACCAAGCTTATACAACATAAATCTAGATTAACCATTTAATAAGCAAAGTATTAAGAGTGAACAAGATAATAAATACAAATATATTAGTATCAAATATGAAAATCCATGTTGAGTTCACACTATACTTATTCTTACACCATTAGTGTAACCTTTTCACATTGACATAATAAATTTAACTAAACATAATGAAATAAGAGAAACATAAATAAACAAGATAATAACATAAATAAGATATAAGTTAACTAAGTAAAGGAAAGGAAATAAAAAGCATAAACAATAGATTAATGAAAGCAAAACTTAAGCATTATAAAAAATTATAAAAAAAGAGAGCAAGAACATGTTCTTGATCTAAAAATCAATATGCTTAAATGCATGGCAAATGCTTTTTTTTATAGGTTAAAATTTGAAACTATTGATTTGATGACTAATTGTTGAGTGGATGACCAACTCTTGATTTTGTGAAAATTCTTACCTTCTAGTCTGCTAAAAATATCATTACTAACATTAGAATTTGAATAGGTTGTCCATATGAAAGTTCCAAGAAATTATCTCAACTTTCCAACAAAAAAAAAATTCAATGCATTTGGACTTCTAGAACTCAAGATATACGCTGAACACTAAACAGTGTCTAAGTTAGAGGATAGATTCTAACTTCTCCATTGTTGCTATGATTTGGACTTTCAAATAGAAGAATTAAGTCTTGCATTCTTATGAATGTTTTAGGTCTATGTCTTAACTTTCTATCCATTTAAACAAAACTGAAATCTAAGACCTATAACTCTAGATATGACCTAATGATTGAACAATGTTCCAGTTTGGATTGAAGAACATCTCTTTTCTAAATTTAACCCTATCTTTGTCTTCTTAATTTCAGTAGTTGAACTCATCAATCAATCGTTTGATTTATATGATAGGTCTGCATTTAAGATGAATATTTACCATAAATTAAAGGTATTTTGCAGTATCAGACTTGTTATTATAAAACATGTTTTAGTTAAGGAGTTATTGATACTTCAAGTGCAAAATACTGATATAAAACATTGATAAAAATGCACTTTTAAGTACTAATCACTTGTTAATAAATTATAATTCGATTAGAACCTCCTTTGTATGTGGTTTCTAGTTGAATAATAAAAAGAGTTTATATTATATTTATTTGAAATACCATTAGTGGATCCTCTAACCTTGACAATTATTTTATATTTGTTTAAATCCTTATATCAATATCACATCTCAAAATTCTCTTCAATTCCTTTTCTGTTATTATCTATTTATTTATTTATAATTTATTTAGTTAATCTTCATATGGTTCGACCCTGGTCTTGCTGAGTTATTTAATACTTCGATACTCTTATACATGGAAGAAGACATTAACTCTTTAATCGTGTCAATTATCTGTCAGGTAAAAAAAGAATGACAAGTTATAGATGAGAAATTGAAGCCATACCAAGATTATCTCTCAAAGTTGGATAGTGAGTTCAAAGAGATAAAATTCACTCATATGAGTAGAGACATGAATTAATTTGTTGATGTTTTGGCTACTATAGCCTTAATGAAACAAATCAATATTGAGAGCAAAATTCAACCAATAAACATTGAAGTCAGAAATTTCCAAGCTCATTATTGCTCACTTGAAAAGATAATAGATGGAAAACCATGGTACAGTGACATTAAGAAGTTTATATAGTACCAGGAAGATCCTTTTAGACTTTCCAAAATGGATGCAAAAACTTTGAGGAAAAGTAGCAATGAATTATTATTTAGATGGTGAAATCATGTATAAAAGGTCATTCAATGGAACTTTTCTATAGTGTTTGAATGAAAAAAAAATTAAATAAGCATAAAAAAAATCCATGAGAGAATCTATGCAACTGATGCTAATGGGCATATAATGGTAAAACAAATGCAGCATTCTAAATACTCCTAGTTGATTATAGAAAGACATTATATTAACTATATCAGAAAGTGTCATAAATGTCAGATAGATAGCGATAAAATAAATGCACATTTGGCTCTTCTATTCAATATGACATCACCTAGTTTGCAAATTTCATAAATCCATTTATGGCTTAAAACAAAGTCCTCGAGCTTGGTATGTAAAATAAAATGTTGCTCTTGAAGTTCGTGATTTTACAAGAAGCTTTGTAGATTCTTCCTTGTTTATTCAGCTTGGTTTAACTCTTAAGCTAGTTATGCTTACCTATATGGATGATCTTATTATAACTGGGAATAATGGTGATTCAATAACTCAACTTAAGAAGTCTTTTCAACAACAATTCCTAATTAAAGATCTTAGCTCTTTAAAGTATTTTTTTAGGTGTTGAAATGACAGCTTCTAATAAAAGACTCATCTAAATCAACAGAAGTATGTTGTTAATCTCTTATAGGATGCTAAGATGGTGTATACCAAGCCTGTTGTAACTCTATTAGACATCAAAATTGGATTTTCTAGTGAGCTTTTTACTTCTTACAATCACTATAAGAAGACTGTTGGTAAGTGACACGACCAAAAGATTGATGTCTTCTTCCAAGTGTAAGAGTGTCAAAATAATAAATAATCCACCAAGACCGGGGTTAAACCACGAAGAGGTTAGTTGTATAAATTATAGATAACAATAATACAACAACAACAACAACAACAACAACAACAACAAATAATAATAATAATAATAATAATAATAATAATAATAATACTAGTAGTAGTAGTAGTAGTAGTAGTAATAATAATAATAATAATAATGAAGAAGAAGAAGTTAATGAAAACTTTGAGATGGAAGATTAATATAAGGATTAAACAATAATAATAACAAATGTCAAGGTTAGAGGATCCACTAATAGTATGTCAAACAAGTATAGTATAAACTCTTATTATTCAATTGGAAACCATACACAAAGGAGGTTCCAATCATATTATAAATTGTTAACATGGTTACATTACTTATTTTATTCGAATAATGCTAATACTTGTAAATGTTATCAAGCATTCATGATTATAACTTATGTTAACAACAAATCAAGTTCCTTTAATAGCTCAGGTATCAGTTATACTATACAATATGGAATATGAAAGTGCCAAGTATTTATGGTACCAAGTGTTATACAACATAAATCTAGATTAGTCATTTAATAAGTAAAGTATTAAAGAGTGAACAAGATAACAAATACAATACATGTTAGTATCAAATATTAAAGTCCATGTTAAGTTTACATTATACTTATTCTTGTATCATTAGCATAACATTTTCACCTTGGCATAATAAACTTAACTAAACATAATGAAGGAAAGAAAAATAAATAAACAAAATAAGAACATAAATAAGATAAAAGTTAACTAAGTAAAGGAAAGGAAATGAAAGGCATAAACAAGATATTAATGAAAGCAAAACTTAAGCATTATAAAAATACAATGAGAGAAAGCAAGAGCATGATCTTGATCTGGAGACCAAGTTGCCTAAATGCATGGCAAATGTCTTCTTTTATAGGCCAAAATTGGAAACTATTGATTTGATAACTAATTAATGAGTGGGTGACCAACTCTTGATATGGTGACAATCCTTATCTTCTCTTGTCTACCCAAAACATCATTGATAACAATATAATTGGAAAATTAAAAACCTAAAAGTTGTAGGAAATTGTATTAACTTTCCACAAAAAAAATAAATAAAGGTCATTTGGACTTCTAGAACTCCAGATATGGGTCAAACATTGAACATTGTTTGGGTTGCAGGACAGATTTGGACTTCTTCGTTGTTGCTACAATTTGAACTTGAAAATGACCTTTTTAAATCTTGAGCTCCCATGAAAGTTGTAGGCCTATATCTTACCTTTCCATCCATATAAAGTAGACTTAAATTCAAGATCTATAGCTCCAAATATGACCCAATTATCAAAGAGTGTTTCAATTTGGACTGCACTAGCATCTCTTTTCTAAGTTTGACCATCTCTTTGTTCTTTCAATTTCAGTTCTTAAATTCATCAATCAATCCTTTCATTTATGTGATAGGTTTGCATTTAAAATAAACATTTACCATAAATTAAAGGTATCTTATATTATTAGATATGTTATTATAAAATATGCTTTAGTTAAAGTGTTATTGATACTTCAAGTGCAAAATGATAATATAAAACCTTGATAAAAATGCACTTTTAAGTACTAACCACACCTTCCAACCAGCTTATTATTAGTCCCTAGTAATCAAAGCATTAAAATAGAAAATTAATTTGCAAATTCCACAAAGCAAGGTATTCATCATTCAACTTCCATTAATCTACCTAGATAAATAAACTCTCATTAAATTTATATATCTGGTCAATACCTCTTAAACAAGTTATTACCAAACCTTTTTTTGTGCTCAATATATCAACATATAATTATGGGGCTTTACTTGAAAGAAAACAATATTTTTGTTCTAATGTTTAAGGTTAACTTCCTTGAGTTGAGATTTTTTTCTTTTTTTTTAAATATAGATACATATAACTTAAAACATAATGCATCTTTAACCCATGCAAGGAGCTTTTGGCTAATGACTCTTAAACTAGTTGGTCTTAGGGCATTAGGTGTTGAGACACCCTTACAAGCTTAGTAACTCGGGTTGCAGATACTAATACGTAGATAGTGCAATATTTGATTCCCTTAAACTTTTCTTCTCAACCCATGTAACAAGTGTTGGGCCAATAGCTCCCAAGTTAGTTGACATTAGGGTATTAGGTGTTAAGACACTCGTTCGGGCTTAATTGATTAGATTAGAGGGGCTACGAAACCAAACTTATTTATATTTTTATTATCATCATTTTTTTTCTTTTTTTCTTTTTCTTTTTTTCAAATTATATATTATCCCTTTCCCTTAGTTGTTACCTTCAATAAAAGAACATAAATAATATAATAATCTAATGTGCAACCCACAATCATATGTTAAAGCGTGTGCGTGTGAAAATTAAAGTTTAAAAATACATTTTAAATAAGTATATGAGCATAATTAAATGATAATAATGCGAGAGTTTGTAAACCTAAATATTTCAAGAAGTATTATGATAGACCTTGTTAGGAATATTACAAATAACCATTGAAAAATATTTACCAAGATACGTCTCAAGAGTCAATAAAATTCCTCCTTACTCTGTCATCTCAGTAACAAGAGTTTGCAAATGGTTTATGAAAAAGAAAACACAGTTAGTTTTTTTTTTAATATCAACTACTACCTTCTTCTCCCAACCAAAACGAGACATTGTCCTCAATGTTCTAAGGTAGAAAGATAGAGTGTAGAAGACATTACCTGAAACAACAACAACTAACAAACCTGAAATACACTTAAACAAATATAAAAAATAACAAAACACAAATATTATACTATTAATAAAACTAAAAGACATAAGTTTTTACAAACTAAGACTTACATTGTATTTGTGATTGTGGCTCACATCTTTCCTTGGGTTTAAGTACAAGAACGACTGAAATGCCCTCTATGGGTCGGGGATAAACTTCCCAACTAGTTTTTTTAAAAACTGACAAACATGGTCTTTTTTAGTCAGATTTCTAAGACTAAATCGATGATGTTCTTTATGAAAATAAGGTCATAAATCATGAATTGCACGATGTACATCTCCACTATGATACGTCTCAAGAGTTAATAGAAGATTATCTAAAGACTCTTTACTCAGGCCATCCTTAATGAATTGTAATTTATCTTTATAGTTTATAGATACCATTCCTAAAGAACGACATTGTGCATTACAAGTCTATCTGGCATATCGATGATAGATTTTTAATCGTTTTGCATGATGTTTCTTTGCAAAAGTGCTTTTACCTATCTTAGGCATATATGAAATAAAAGACTTGGAAGACTCACGTGATAATCGAACCTTTGCTTCAATTAGCCAACTAATCTTTTCAGGAATTCCATGGTTCATTAAAAGCAAACTACTTGCATTTGCATTGTATTGCCTCTTAGGATTTTGTTGTGGTTAAAATGGAAACTTACCTTTCTCTTAGAAACTGACAGTAGATGTTAATTTTGTAAGAGTATCTTTAAAATCTATCATGCTTTGAGCAAGTTGAGTATTGATTGTCTCTTGCTTTTTAATGAATGCATGCAATGTTTCCTTAAGATTTCTTTTAGGAGCTGGAGCATAAGGAGGTGCATATCTATGAGAATTTTGAAAATTACGGTGTGCTTAAAACAGTGGTTTTGAAGTTTGTGCATTGTTATTATCACTCTTCCAACTGAAATTTGGGTGATTTCTCCAATCAAGATTATATGTTTGCGAGTGTGGGATATGATTAGGCTTTTGGAAACTATTTAAAGCATAGGCTTGTTCATAAAGATGTTTCTTAAAAGAAGGCAAAGTTGGACAGTCATTGGTTGAGTGTTCATTTGTTTCACAAATTTGACACACAATGTTTTAAACAAATTTTAATTGACCATTCTTTTTCAATTCTAGTGCCTTGACTTTTCTAGCTAAAGATGCAAACTTCGCTTGGAAGTCATGATCTTTCCTAAGATTGTACATACCTTCATTAGATGTATGAGGTTGAGTTTTACTCGGTGCCTTATAAGTACATATGGTGTCCTAATTTTGAGCATTTTCAGCTAACAAGTCTAAGTACTCCATTGCTTCATTAAAGTTTTTATCTTTAAAAGTTCCATTGCACATCAATTCAACTATTTACCTATTTCTAGGTGTTAACCCTTCATAAAAATATGAAACCAATCTCTATGTTTTAAAACCATGATGAGGGCAAGTACTAAGCAAGTCTCGATACCTATCACAATATTGGTAAAATGTTTCTCCTAGTTTTTGAGTGAAAGTGGTGATTTGTCTTTCGAAAGAGTTTGTTCTGTGAGTTGGAAAAAACTTCTTTAAAAACTGGTGTTGCATTTCATCCCAAACATGAACAAATCCAAGTCTCAAATTTTATAACCATGTTTTAGATTTATCTTTTAATAAAAAATAAAAAAGCTTTGATCTGATTGTGTTCATGCTACACTTTGAGTCATTATAGGTGTAGATCTCTTTAAATTCTCTTAAATACAAGTATAGATTTTCTAAATCTAAGCCATGAACGGAAGGTAAAAACTAAATAATGTCTGGCTTAAAATTAAAATGAGATGCATCAGGAGGAAAAACTATGCATGATGGTGCACTTGTTCTTGTGGGATTCATGTGGTCTCTAAGTGTTCTAATCCGGTTATTCTCCTCATGAAGTGATTGATTATCTTCTTCAGCCATATTTCTGAAAATGGCGAGGATACCCTAGAAAGTCTACCACTTGATGTACGTGACCACACTCTCATGCACGTGTAAAAACAGAATAAAAGCAAGAAGAAAATAAAAGAAGAAGAAATAAGAGAAAAGAAACAAAGTTATATATAAGAAAAGTGAAAAGAGAAAATAAAATAAATACTATAATTTATACAAAAACTTACCTCTCCAGTAACGACGCAAAAAACTTGACACGACCAAAATATTGATGTCTTCTCCCAAGTGTAGGAGTGTCGAAATAATAAATAACCCAGCAAGATCGGAGTCGAACCACAAGGAGGTTAATTGTATAAATTATAGATGACAATAATACAACAACAACAACAACAACAACAACAATAACAACAACAAGAATAATAATAATGATAATAATAAAGAAAAAAAAGGAGAAGAAGAAGATGAGAACTTTGAGATGAAATATTAATGTAAGGATTAAACAATGATAACAACAAATGTCAAGGTTAAAGGATTCACTAATGGTATGTCAAACAAGTATAGTATAAACTCTTATTATTCAATTGGGAGCCATATACAAAGAAGGTTTCAATCAGATTATAAATTGTTAACATGATTACATTGTTAACATGATGAGAGCAAGTATTAAGTAAGTCTCGAAATCTATCCCAACATTGGTAAAATGTTTCTCCTGGTTTTTTAGTGAAAGTGGTAATTTATCTTTTGAAATAGTTGTTTTCTGAGAAGGAAAAAACTTCTTTAAAAATTATTGTTGCATTTCATCCCAAGCATGAATAGATCCTGGTCTCAAATTTTATAGCTATATTTTAGTTTTATCTTTTAATGAAAAATAAAAAAAGCTTTAATCTGATGGTGTTCATGTTACAATTTGAGTCATTATACGTGTTGCAAACCTCCTCAAATTCCCTTAAATGCAAGTATGGATTTTACAAACCTAAGTCATGAAAAGATGGTAAAAGTTAATAATATCTGGCTTAAAATTAAAATAAGATGCATCGGGAGGGAAAACTATACATGATGGTGCACTTGTTCTTGTTGGATTCATGTGGTCTCTAAGTGTTCTAACACGGTTATTCTCATTATGAAGTGACTGGTTATCTTCTTCGGCCATATTTTCTGAAAATGATGAGGATACCCTACAAAATCTATCACTTAGTGTACGTGACCACACTCTCATACACGTGTAGGAATAGAATAAAAGGAAGAGAAAAACAAAAGAAGAAAAGAAACAAAAGAAAAGAAACAAAAGAAAAGAAACAAATTTATATACAAGAAAAGTGAAAAGTGAAAAGAGAAAATAAAATAAATACTATAATTTGTACAAGAACTTACCTCCCAGCAACGACGCCAACAACTTTACATGACCAAAAGATTAATACCTTCTCCCAAGTGCAGGAGTGTCGAAGTAATAAATAACCCAGTAAGACTAGGGTCAAACCACAAAGAGGTTAATTATATAGATTATAGATAACAATAACACAATAACAACAATAACAACAACAACAGTAACAATAATAATAACAATACTAATAATAGTAGTAGTAGTAGTAGTAGTAGTAGTAGTAGTAGTAGAGTAAAGAAGAAAAAGAAAAAGACAAAGTTGATAAGAACTTTGAGATGAAAGATTAACGTGGGATTAAACAATGATAATAACAAATATCAAGGTTAGAGGATCCACTAATGGTATGTCAAATAAGTATAGTATAAACTCTTATTATTCAATTAGAAACTATACACAAAGGAGGTTCCAATCATATTATAAATTGTTAACATAATTACATTACTTATCTTATTCGAATAATGCTAATACTTGTAAATGTTGTCAGACATTGATGATTATAACTTATGTTAATAATAAATCAAGTTCCTTTAATAGCTCAGGTGTCGGTTATACCATATAGTATGGGCTATAAAAGTGTTAAGCATTTGTTGTACCAAATGTTATACAATATAAATCTAGGTTAGTCATTTAACAAGCAAAGTATTAAAGAGTGAACAAGATAACAAATACAAAACATGTTAGTATTAAACATTAAAGTCCATGTTAAGTTTACATTATACTTATTCTTATACCATTAGTATAACTTTTTCACCTTGATATAATAAACTTAACTGAACATAATGAAAGAAAGAAAAATAAATAAACAAAATAAGAACATAAATAAGATAAAAGTTAACTAAGTAAATGAAAGGAAATGAAAGGTATAAATAAGATATTAATGAAAGGAAAACTTAAGCATTATAAAAATACAAAGAGAGAAAGCAAGAACATGATCTTGATCTGGAAACCAAGATGCCTAAATGCATGGAAAATGCCTCCTTTTATAGGCCAAAATTGGGAACTATTGATTTGATGACTAATTAATGAGTGAGTGACCAACTCTTGACTTGGTGACAATCCTTATCTTTTCTTGTCTGCCAAAATGTCATTGATAACGTTAGAATTGGAACCACTTGAAAACATGAAAGTTGCAGGAAATTGTCTAAGCTTTTCAAGAAAAAAATGGAGGTCATTTGAACTTTTAAAACTCTAGATATAGACCAAACACTGATCAGTGTTCGGGCTGCATGATATTTTCAGACTTCTTCGTTGTTGCTATAATTTGAATTGAAAATCATCTTTTTAAATCTTGGGCTCCCATAAAAGTTGTAGGCCTATATCTTATCTTTCTATCCATATAAAGTAGACCTAAATTTGAGATCTATAGCTCCAGATATGATCCAATTACTGAACAGTATTCTGGTTTGAACTACACCAGCATCTCTTTTCTAAGTTTGACCATTTCTTTGTCCTTTCAATTTCAATTCTTAAATTTATCAATCAATTCTTTTATTTATATGATAGGCATGTATTTAAAATAAATATTTAACTTGAGTGTTATAATTTTGATTTTTTTCCCTTTATATCCATCTTTGATATTATCAATATTTTTCGTTTTGCCTTTAAAACCTTTCTTCTTAGTGGGTGCAAAGATTCTTCCACTTTGTATTCCTTATTCAATACACCTAGCCGCCACTAATACAATATCATTAAACTACTAAGTTGAGCTACTCATTACATTCTCATATTAGGGTACTTTGAGGATATTGACAAATATGGTGTATATTTTTTTATCCAAGAGTAGGAGATGTATTTGAGTGGCCAAATTTCTCTATTGTTGAGCATATTCACATATAGTCTTCATATCTCTATTTTCCAAAAGAGTTAGACTAGACCTGTCACGAGTAATGTTCATGTTATATTTGTATTACTTAATGAAAGCATCTAAAAAATCCTTCCACCTTTGGATTTTCATGTTGTTTAGCCTCATATACCAGTTTAATACAACTTCACTCAAGTTATCACGAAAGAAGTGTATTAACAGCTTTTCATCAGACACAACCTCTGTCATTTTATTATAGTAGGATTTCGAATAAGTAGAAGGACATTGAGTTCTAGTATTCTTTATGAATTCAAGTACATAAAATTTCTTTGGTACAACCATATTTGGAACATGGCATATCTTGGTAGCTTGGACAAGATCATATAAGTCGACACCTTCAATGGCCTTCACTATTGCCTCTGATACTATTATCATACTTGAAATCCTTTGAGTATTTTATCTTGTAAAACTCATTAATAGATCCATCCATATTTATTGAAGTTGGTGCAGGTATTGTTGGCAACACGAATGCCATATTGCAATAGGGTTCTTGACATTGGCCACCTACCTCTTTTTCAATTTGGATTTTAGCTTGAGCTTGGGCAAAGGTCATAGGCTAATTACATGGTCCTTCACTAGAGATCCTTTTAATCATTTACGAGTTATATTGATTTTTAAAGAGTCCAACTCCCTTTGAACATGAGCATTATAATGAGCATGTTCCTTATATTTCATGTTTTTTCATTAAAGTATAGTGTTGTAGATTCTACGGGTTTGAATTTTAAGGGGATCTATACTTCAACCTATACATGCACATATTACATTTAAAATCCCAAAACATGTATGCATGTATGCTCATGTATGAATGCAAATGAGAATATATGTATATGTACATCAAATTTGGATTAACTTATTCAAAAAACTAATTTATGACTTCTTTATTGAATATAGGCAAAATCCATAGTCTGATGAATTTGAAGAGATCTTTTCCCAAATCCCTATCTTGGTTAAACCACGTACATATTGAAGAGTACAATACAAAAATGTGGGTCTGATCCTTTTTTATTCAATAAAGATAAAATAATTTTTACATATAAAGATAATTTTTTTTACATGTAGATGGATAAGATTCTTATAAATCTCTATTCGTTCTTAAAAGCAATACCTTTATTAGTTATATTTCTAATAAAGACTGAAAAATCATTCAAGTATTTCTAGTATTTTCTAGCACCGTTGCTAATTAGAGAGGCATTTACTTGTAGTTCATTTGTCTTTCAAGCCACCATATCAATTAACATGTTCTTCTATTCTATTTTGTAATGGAATAAAGTGATATCTCAAAGCAGCGCACTATTATTTGCAGCCAGCGACTCGTTATTTTTATCTAGTATTTGAATTATCCTTTCTAATTGGATTTAGTTTCTAACCCTTTAAAGTTCTTTGCACTCAATATCAAGCTCAATTATCTTTATATTCATCTAGACATTAAAAGTTGTTAATGTAATCTTGACATTCTTGGATTTTTTTTTTTTAGTTTAGTTAACTTTTCTTTAGCCTCCAAATATCACCCTCTTAGTTTATTTAATTCATTCTCTCAAATTTTTAACTCAGATTGAATCATCAACTTGAGTCATATATTGAGCTCTTAATCTTCTCTCTTCTTCAATGCTGAAGATTGACCAATATGATCTTTTCTTTCTCAACTGTCAACCTTTTTCTAACATCATACTTTTTTTTTAAAGAAGCATTCAATTCTTTTTTAGCACTTGTTGTGCCCCTGTAAATCTTTTTTAGAGTAACTAGTTTTTTTTCCTTCATAACATATTTATTCATGGAATCATCATACTTGGTCACCCTTTCTTTTAATTGCTCTTGGATCCGTTGTGCAATCTCTTTAGACTTTTTATCTATGTCTTGCCATTTACTAATTATCATTTGGTTTCTGTTTTCTAATTGCACCAATTTAGTTTTTTCAAGTTTCAATTGTGTCCCTATTCCTTTAATTTTTGTAAATTGATCTGAATTAGGTCTTGAAACTTGATTTTTTTTTCAATTGAATCCTTAATTGAATCCATAAAAACTATTAGAAGTTAAATTAAGTCATTGAACTTAATTAATTCTGACTTTTAAACTTAATTTTTTTTCAATTATGTCTTTAGTTTTGGTCAAGTTGGATTTCAACCTCCACTTTCTTTATATTAAGGTTTTATTCACCTCCACTTTCTTTATATTAAGGTTTTATTCATCCCATCATGTCAAAATATTTTAGTTTGATTATTTTGGTATGTTGGAGCTTGGTCACTTATCTCCTTGTATCTTAAAAATATTTTTGAATTTTTTTATTTTTTTAAAAATAAAATGTATTTAAAATTATTTTTGGAGATCTAAAATTGAGTTAGAACAATTAGATAGAGCCTTTTACATTTCACAAAACATGTGGGCTAGTGATTATTTGAAATTAATTTCTATCATATTTTATGTTTAATATTTTTGTTGAACAATAATTTTACATAAAGTTTTAGAGTAGGCTTCACTTTTTTTTAATTTAATGTTAAATAAACTTACTCATTAATAAGACGATAAGGTTTGGAGTCCGAATATGTTCATAAATACTTTTTTTTTTTTTTTATGTGGGGTGTCCGGGTCAGCTTACGCGCACCACAACTAATCCCCACGGCTCACTGAACATCTTGCAAGCCCAATGAGCAGGTAAGGCACCGCGGGGGTGACATGCATATATAATAAGGCTCGAACCCAGGTGTAAAGGAAAGGGACAAGCCCCTCCCACCGCTGGGACTCTTGTGAATTAGTAAGGTGGTTGTAATTTGTGAATTAGTAAGGTGGTTGTAATTTGAATTCAGGATTTCTCCTTCTATGCCATCCTAAAATAAGGGTCAAAATTTTGGTGTCCAAAAATCTATAAGCAACACTTTCAATCCAACCAAAGCCCTATGTGTACGATACCTCAGCCATTTGCTTTCACGCCTTTGCTGTTTTCTCTTCTGTCTTCAAGATGGTCGGTTGATAAATTGCTCGTCCAAGACTGAGAGAAATGGGACATATCAATGGGACCTTTCAGCTCCCCAGTCAAAAAAATAATAATAAAAAAAAAAATCACCAGCAAACAGATTCGTTCATCAGGAATTTTCTTCTGTCAAAATGACAGATTGAAAGGAGAAGATGGGTTCCATGATGTTCAAGCCATGCCCACGCTTCCACATTCAAATAGATTCCCTCTTAAAATGGGGACATCATTACAAGAATTCCTGATCCTTTTGGAATCATGAGGGCCAACAAGAGGCAGAGCAAAGGGTAGGTAGGGCCATAGGAAGCCTAAAAAGCAACGCTGACGAGAAGAGTATCAAAGCCTGCCCCTCTTCTATCCTTGGTTTTCTCTACTCTTTGACCTCATTTCACTCACTCTTACCCTGTTGAAGGCTCCACCACCTCCTCATGCTTTTGACCAAACCTCTTTCTTCTTGATTGTGTTGAATTCGTGGATGCACAGCAAGCCTATTGTTCATACTTGCTTCAGAAAACAGGTTCTTGAATTATTTAGCCTGGCTAGCACATGGAGACCTTGAATTATGTAACGTAGCTGTAATGGTTTCCTTGACTATAAGAGCGAAGCATTGAATTCTTAGTGCTGGCTATTAAATAAAAAGTTCATGCATGCTAAAATGAGCATCGTGACGCAAATACAAATGAAATAATCACACACAAGTAGATCATATAAACCAAACCGATCATGTTACAGGGATCAATGATAATCACACAATTTTGATTTACATGGATCAGATGCTACCACTTTCTCCATATTTTGAAAATGAGCATCCTAAATAGTATATAATCATAAGGCATAAGTCGGGGAGTCTATTGTCGATGGGTATGTACAATATGTAGAATTCGGTGAACATGCCATGTACATGTCTCATGCATGGCTACAGGTATCCCTTACGAAGTGGTGAGAAGTTGAACCAAACGGCTGGCTGGTTACAGAGTATGTTTATCATTTTGAGAAGTTGAACCAAACGGCTGGCTGGTTTATCATTTATTTTTAAAAAATATTTTTTATTTAAAAATATAATAAAGTAATTTTATTTCAGATATTTTTTATTTTTAATATCATTTCATCAATATTATTGAAAAAAACTAAAAATAACATTAATTTAATATCTTTTACTAATATACTTTTAAAATACACCTAAATATAGTTTTCATTTTGCGCTTGAAAGTGTAGCTCAAATGGATTTGTCAAAATTCAAAAAAATATTTTTATACACGCTTGAAAGTGTAGCTCAAATGGATTTGCCAAAATTCAAAAAAATATTTTTATATATTTTCAGATTATTTTAATATATTGATATAAAAAATAATTTTTTTAAATATATTTATAAATAAAAAATACTTATTAAACAAATATCAAATACCATTTCTTACACCTCATAACAAGTATAAATTTTCACAAATACAACTGTCTATTCCTCCTTTCGATGAGAAGCCTTAATCCAATATTTGACCTTTATCTTGATCAGTATCTTCCTTTCCCTTCTCTTTATGTCACATTAATTTTCATCAATAAATACCCCCTGCAAACTTACCAACTGCCCCTTCTTGTTCACAACTCTCCCTCCCTCCCTCCCCCCCCCTCCATGCACTGTTTCTTTCTCTATCTCAAAACAAGCAAGGGTTTTTTTCTCATTGGAACTCTCCGCTACTAGTCCAAAATGTCACGCAAAGAAAGCAAGCGACTAAGTTTCAGTCCTGATGAAAATGATAAGCCAACAATCTTTCTTAAACATGGAAGTGGAACAAGGGTAGGTGGAAACAGGAAGAAGATTGCTGGAATTTTCTCTTTTAGGCTTCCTAGAACCTCAAAATTTTCACCAGCAAGACTACTAAGGCGCCTCGGAGCTAAGGTAGCAAGAGTTCTACGTTTTGTGTCCATGGGAAGGAAATCTTCTCGTAAGGTTACTTCATCAAGTTTGCCAAGATCAAGATCACTCGCTGAGGCAGGAGACTCTCAAAGAGCTGAAGCTATTGAAGATTGCATTGAGTTCCTAAATTCTTCATCCTCTTTGCAGAGGTCAAGCTCAGTTTCTACAAATTCTTATTAGACTCTGCGGTCAAGAGAAAAATATGTATATGAAATGAACAAAAAGTTCATAATATTTCATTGATCATTAGTAGTTTCTTAGTTTCTAATAGAGAAGTAGGCAAATACACAAGAGGAATCGGTACAAATAGCAACAGCCACTGATATGTTTATGCATAGAGTTCGAGCATCAAGAATCTTTTGCATATATACGGGGTCAAGACTTAGTCAAATTCTCTCACGGCAGAGGATACACCTTTGAAGCCGAACAAGACAATAAGTTTCATGTATGACACTTCGACAGCATCCAACTAATGGAAACATGACCATTCCAAGGGTGGGCCAACCTAGAGGGTCGAGCCTATCTAGCACTAAAGGGTTGAATCACTATCATGGCAATTGCTGATCAAATATCCCATGTGGATTCACTTTTTCATTGTTTTCTTACGAATAAATTAAAATCAGCCAGCTAGCTCAAGACACTCTATCACAGTTAGTGCTTGAGTCATGGACGCACAGTGCAAACAATGCTTTCAGTAATGGGAACGGTTCAATAATTTTCCCGTAATCATGTCCAAGCATTGTTCTTGAGACTAATTTGTCTGAACACCATCCGCAGAGAATTTGATAGAAAAAAGTAGCACAATGAGAGAGAGCACTTATCACTAATCATTGAGTGTCCAGTAATGGCACGCTAGCTAGTAAAAACAAAACTAAAAATTCCAGATTCGTTTCCTCATGTGCAAGGAATAGCATGAAATGACACAGTTAACAATTCACTGAGAGCTTTCGAAAGTTCTCAATGCAATAACTTGAGATTTTATCATTTCAAAAGCTCTCTTACAGGGAAGGGCAATTTGGGATCATATGGAATCCAAGCTCCAGAAAGTGCTGAGTCCTTGGCACTTTCTGTTGGTGATTAAACTTGTTTCTTGAAAACCAAGAACATTAAAGTCAGTATTAATAAACTGACATGAAAGTCAATAATGTTATGGAATTAGTGTTAGTTTACTGAGTCAAAAGTTCAATTAAAATCTTTCAAGTTTGTAAAATTATATATACATACATTTTTTTTGGTGGAATAAAAGACACTAAAGATTAGTAATCTCACACTTCTTATTATGATAATTTCATATATATATATATATATATATATATATGCATGTATGTATGTATAGCAAAAGCTTCTTATAAGTGTTATACAATTCCTCCTCCACGTCTGAGTGATATTTTCTAACAGATTTGGCACTAGAGCTTAAGAGTAACTATGATTTCTAGTAATAATAGTACTCAAATTCATATTCCTTGTCTTACAAAAACAAAAAAAAAAATATGATTTATGTTGTATTTAATATAAGGTATCGTCAAGATCAAAAAAATTATAGGAGTTAGTTAAAAATAATTATAATGAACCAAAATCAACAAGAGAATACAAAACAACGAGCAATACAAAAAAACAAGTTTTGAGAAAATTAAAAAAAAAAAGAATAATAAAGCTCTATTTATCATTATCCAGGGCTTCATGAAGCAACTCTTGAGATAGTGACACTTGTAAAGACTTCAAAAGAAACATAATTCTTAAAAAGAGTTATATTAAAGTTGAAAGGGTAAAAAGGTATGATTGCAAACATTGAAAGGAGATTTTAAGAAGCTAAATAAAAAAAATAATGAAACAATTTCATATTACTTCATAAAAGTAATCTCTTTAGTACATCAAATGAGAAGGAATGGTATAAATATTAATGATGTTCATTTGATGGAGAAGATCTTGAGGTATTTGGATTCATATGGTAGTAACAATTGACGAAGTAAAGGATTTTGAAGATTTAACAATAAATGGGATCTTTGCAAGCCCATAAACAGAAAATTGATAAAAAATAGAAAGATCTCCTGAGAAAGTATTACATAAAAATTTAATTGTAAAAAATGTTGCTAGATTTAGTAGAGGATCATTTCAAATAGAAAGATTCTTCTACAAAATAGAAAGAGGAAGAAGATCATCCAGAAATTAATAAACTTATGGAATAAGAAATCAAAGTTTCAACTCCAGAAGATGTTATAGAAGTAGAGAAAGAAGTCGTGGTGGATATTCAAAATAAAGGAACAATAATGCAAATGTTCAATGTTATAATTGTAAGGAGTATGATCATTTCGCTTAAGATTGTTCACAATATAAATTTGAAGATAAAAATATTTACTTTGATGAGAAGGGACTTGATTCTGAAAAACTGCTTTGTTGTTGGCTTGTGAAAAATTTGATAGTAGTAACTCCAACACATGGTATTTAGATATAGGAGGATCTAATTATATATATGGAATGAAGGAAGTATTTTTTGATTTAGATGAGAATTATACAGACAATATTACTTTTAGAGATCTTTCACAAATATCTGTTAAAGGAAGAGGCAGGATTCTTATTAAGCTTAAGAATGGTAAGAAAAAGTTCATTTCAAAAGTGTTTTACGTTTTAAATATGAAGAACAATATTCTGAGTTTAGGATAATTTTTGGAGAAAGGATTTGTAGTGCAAATGAAAGATAAGAATCTGAGAATTTTTTATGAATCTAGAGTTGTAATTGCTTATGTAAAAATGATAAAGAATAAAATGTTTCCTTTATATATATATATATATAAGTCAAACTATTTTAAGTAAAAAACAATCAATATGTCAAATCTTCAGCATCTATGTTATGGTCATTTAAATTATATATCATTGATATTATTAGAGAAGAACTAAATGGTTCTTGAAATACTAAAGATATATCACACAAACAGAATATGTGAAGTTTATGTAATGGAAAATAAAAAAATGAAGCATTTCTAAGAAAAAGTTTAAGAGCATCTCAACCTCTTGATCTAGTGTATTCAAACATGTATGGTCCTACCAAACCTACTTTAATTGATGATAACATGTACTTATTTTCAGAGATGTTTTTAGCGGTAAGACATGAATATATGTATTAAAATAAAACAAGAACGTGTTAAGCTAATTGAAAGAGTTCAAAAACTTAAAGAAAATCAAAGTGATTGCAAAATGAAGTGTTTAAGAATAGCTAAGGGTATAAAGTATATTTTACATGATTTTGATGTTTATTGTAAAGAAATATCATTATACATCAGCTTATTATGCCTTTTGCCCTACAACATAATGAGGTGTCTGAAAAGTAGAATGGAAGCATTATAAATATGGTTACATGTATGTTGAAAAACAAAAAAGAAATTGTCTAAAAGAATTTTTTTGGAGATGTAGTAGTGTGCGTTATGCATCTATTAAATAGGTTTCCTATAAAGAGACTTTAAAATATTACACCAGAAGAAGTATGGAGTCTGAAAAAACCAAGAGTTAAGCATTTGAGAATTTTTTGCAATGATCATATGCCAAAATCTAAGAAGAAAAAAGAGCCAAGCTTTAAGATAAAAGCCAAAAATATTTATTGTTGGGATATGGAGAAAATTTATGTGGTTACAAATTGTATAATCTAATAACTTAGAAGGTTATTATGTCAATAGATGTGAAGTTTAGTAAAAAAAACTATAGGATTGGAATATATGGAGTCTGAAAAAACCAAGAGTTAAGCATTTGAGAATTTTTTGCAATGATCATATGCCAAAATCTAAGAAGAAAAAAGAGCCAAGCTTTAAGATAAAAGCCAAAAATATTTATTGTTGGGATATGGAGAAAATTTATGTGGTTACAAATTGTATAATCTAATAACTTAGAAGGTTATTATGTCAATAGATGTGAAGTTTAGTAAAAAAAACTATAGGATTGGAATATTGAAAATCAACCATGGAGACTAATAGTAGAAGAAGAACAAGTTCAAAATGATGAAGAAGAAATCCAGTTGCACCATCTACATCTACTCAAGTTGATAGTCTTACTAGTCTTTAAAGTCTAGCTTCAAAAAGCATAAAAGGAATATAAGAAATATATGATGTACCAAAAAGAATCAATTTTGATGATGTTAGTATGTTTTGCTTACTTTCAACTAATGATCATGTTACCTTTAAATAAGCTTACTAAGAATTTAAGCTTCCTAAGAATCTAAATGGAATAAGGTAATGAAGGAGAAAATCAATTCTATCAAAAAGAAAAATAGATAGGAGTTGACAACACTTTTAGAAAGACACAATACAATAAAAGTAAAATGAATCTTTAAAACTAAAAGGAATGCAAAAGGAAAAGTTGAGAAATATAAAGCCAAATTACTAACAAATAGGTGTAAACAATAATATAAAGTTGACTATAAATATTTTTTTTGCTCCAGTTGTAAGTTTAGGAATAGTAAGATTAATGATTTTTTTAACAGCTAAAAAAAATAGAAGTTACACTAGATAAATGTTAAGTCAACCTTTCTAAATGACACCCTTGAAGAGGAAGTATATGTAGACCAGCCACCTAGCTTTTTGGTTAAAAAAAGAAGAGAAAAGGTCTACAGATTGAAGAAATCTCTTTATAGACTACATTAATTATCTAAGTTTTACATGTGACAATTTCATTATAATTCAGGATTTCAAGCAATCCATGGTAAATAAATTTGAAATAACAAACTTAGGTCTCATGACTTATTTTTTAGGAATAAAAATGAAGTGGTGTAGTAATGAAATTTTTATTTCACAAACCAAGTATACAGCAGAGGTGTTGAAGAAGTTTGATATGGAAGACTATCAACTTATAGATAATCCAGCCGAGCACAAAATCAAATTAACTAAAGAAAAGGAAGGAGCTTTAGTAAATCCAACATACTATAAGATTATTGTGGGATGTATGTGATATTTAACATTTGACAGGCCATATATTTTATTAAGAGTTGGTTTGATTAAGTGGTATATAGAAAGACTAAGAAGCTCACATTTAAAAGCAACAAAGAGGATTTTGCGTTTTGTTAAAGGATCATTAAGCTATAGTTTATTTTACTCATCTTCACAAAATCTTAAGATCACATGTGTGTGTGTGTGTGTGTGTGTGTGTGTGTGTGTGTGTGTGTGTGTGTGTGTGTGTGTGTGTGTGTGTGTGTGTGTAAAGTTTGGAGTTACAGAGATGAATGGAACAAGTTTAAAAAGGGAGAATGCCAATGATTAAATTTATTTGTTAACAACAAAGCATATTAAGTCATTGTTAAAATAAAGTGACATGAAAGTCACTAATGTTATGGAATTAATGTTTGTTTTAAAATCTTTGAAGTTTGTTAAAGACATGCTTTTATATATATATATTATGGAATTCTTATAATAAAAAATTTGAGAGTACTAAATATTGCCTTGTAATCCACTAAAAATGTGTCTATTAACGAAAGCTTCTTGTGAGTGTTATATAATTCATCTGAGTGATATTAGCCAACACTTTTGGCACTAAATATGATATACCTAATGAGGTCCCCGTGAGCTAAAAATGAGATAAATAACTTAATCGGTCTATTAAATGATCATTATTGTAATCTTTTTTACTACAACTACGAACTAATAGAGAAAATGAAAAATTAATAAGTCATAAATTAAGCTAGTAATTTGCCTACTATTGCCCCATATTTTTTACCAATAGGTTAAAAAATAGAGACTAAGGTAAATAAGAATTCTTAGCTAAAAACTGCAAAAGGTTTGAGCAAATTAATTTTTTTATTCTTTTAAATAAATGATATGTGTACTTTTTTTTTAAAATAAGATAAATAACTTGATCGGTCCATTAAATGATCATTACTGTAATTTTTTTGCTACAACTATGATCTAATAGAGAAAAGAGGAACTTGACATGTCACTAGTTGAACTAGTAATTCGCTTGTTGTTGTCCAATAGTTTTTGCCAATAGGTTGAAGAATATAAGCTAAGAATTTTTAGCTGAAAATTGCCAAAGGTTTGAACAAATTAATTCTTTCATTCTTCCAAATAAATGACATGTTTATTTTTTTTATTTTTTAGATGAATAGATAACATTCCCTATAACTAACAATGAAAGAAACTTTTTATGATAAGACAAATTAATAAGAGAGTAGGAACAACCTGGACTTTGCATGCAAAGCCAAATTAACATTCCAGTACGACCCAAGACAATATGTATGGTGGTAAAACTTGTGCATGTTAATGCAGGTTATGTTTTCAAGTCCTGCCATTAGATTAGCCTGTAAAAACAACTTTTTAGTTGTATTAGCCATGGATTCAACATCATCTAAAATATTAATATGAGTTTACATATTTACTACATAGATCAAAGCCAGATTAGCTCCCTTATATATGTGTTTTGACCTTTATATATGCGTTTGACCCTTTAAAACCATTGAAAAATTGATGTAAAGAAAATAACCCGAACATGCTTGCCCAAAGTATACAATCATAGTAGAAGATTGAGACTGATCGAAGAAAACTAATGGCCATGATCATTCTAATAAGAAAGGTTCTAGTAGTTTCATCATTTTATATAAATAATAGGCAAAACAAGAAATAAAGGAACCAAACTAGAGAGAAAAAAATGCCAAGAGAAAGAGAGAAAAATTAAAAGAGAGAGAGAGAGAGAGAGAGAGAGAGTTTAGTTGAGAAAAGTGTGGGTTCGATCTAAAAAAACATATAAGAAAGAAGAAGAAAAAGAGAAAGAAAAGGAACCTTGAATGTAAAGAAAAGCCTAAATAAAGAGTATGGGTTTTTTTCTAGCTAAAAACACGTATTCTGAGCCAGCTAATATTGAATGGGTGAAGAAGAATAAGAGGGAAAAAAATGAAAGAAGAAAAAAATAAAGAAGAAAAAACCAAAGAGAGAAAGAAAGCCAAAGATAAAGAGATAAAACCACTTAAAAACCCTAGCACCTCTAGCAAGTTATGGTTTTGCACCACTAATAACCACCACTTAAAATCCTTTCATATTTGGAACTGCCCCTAAGTTAAGCTCAAGTCTTTTTCCCTTTCTTTTCTTTTTCATGAAATATTTGCATTCAAAGTTTAGTATTCAAATTAAAAAATATTAAACATGTTATTGTTTAGACATGCACACTATTCATTCATGCATTTTTATTTTATTTTTATTAGCTTCATATTAATGTTATGATCATTTTATAAAATTACACATTTGTCTTTTTATGTATGTGTGTGTGTGTGAATATTCATTTTAAAAAAGGAACAAAAATTCTCTCAACGAGTTTTTCATTAACTTAATATGTCTTGATTTTTTCCTTACCTTTATTTTTAACAATGAGGTAGATATGTCTCCTAGTTTGCAGAAATGATGTAGGCTAACATGATGTTTTTAACATTAAAATGATTTTAATAATGAGTTGTAATTTTTTTAATCATGAGACATTTTGAAAACTTGAATTTCAATGACCTACGTATCCTATTTTTAAAGATCAATGCCTAGTGTGATATTTTTAAATAAAAAAAAGATCAATAATAAGTCCATGAGTCTTTTTTAAGCATGTACTAATATGGAATGAGTGTAGTTTTCTTTTCAACTTTTTTTTTAAAAACTTTTTGTTAGAAAATAAATAAATAATGATAAAAATGTTACAAAATATTTATAAATAAATAAATAAAACTAAAAAAATATCAAGTTAGGAGACTCTTTATTCAGGCCTTAATGCTAACTTGATGAACATCCACCAACAATAAATAATTTATAAATAAGCTCATAAGATAATTTGGACATCTGATGAAATAGTAAACTAAATTTAGGAGAAAACACATGGCAAAAATAACCTTGCACTGAAATAATATAGTAAAGGTGATGTATATCTTTCCTTAAAAATAAGTAACCCTTTACTTGAATTTTTGAAACCAATTTGCATTTTAGGATTCTTAGTATCCTCAAAGAACTAAGTGGAGGCTTTATTTTCCATGTCTTCCTTTAATTTTTTAAAGCTCTTATTTTTATATTGAGTGTGACAATATAACGACCTCATTAAAAATGTTAGGGTTATATATATAATGTTAGGGTTATACACACACACACACATGTTATCTCTTCTAATTTCTTTATTGTCATTTATTGTTAAGTATTTATTTTATTTGTTTTGTTTAATTTTATACATTTATTTATGTTATGTTTATTTAATCTACTAAATTGAATGTGCATGAATATTTTTTTCAAGTTTTTATACACTTCACAAAAACCTAATAAAGACTCTAAACCCAAGTTCATCCCTTTTAAGAATTAGATAAGGAAATTTAAGTGTTGAATGTGACTTATATCTATTAATGCTCACTTAAACTTCCACTAAGATTGGAACTCATTATATTCATTTGGGTATTGTGAAGTTATTTTTTTTAATTCATGTTGTATAAGGTTATAAGGTCGATTACTCAACTGGTAATTTGGATAATCTAGGAACCTAAAAAATCTTTACGGATAAACTAGCTGAGCCAAACTTTTATACAAGCTAGATCATATCCACCAAGGTTCACTCTTGATATGACATGAATTATATCATGATAAATCATATTCATTAGTGCTTAGAGTGACATTACCATTTCTCCACTAACCCTTATTAAAAATATAAGATGTTGGGACATATTGAGATTACCATTGAAAATATGAATATCATGTCAAAAAAGAAAAATATGATAAGGAAGATTTCTTATCAATGATGTTTAAATCTAGATTACTAGAGTGAGTGAAGTTGAAAAACATGATACCTAATGTCAGTCAACTACTAGATTGTTAGGAGATGTTATCTCTAATGATGTTTAAATCTAGATTACTAGAGTCAGTCAACTACTAGATTGTTAGGAGATATTATCTTTACAAGACCATATTAACTTCTAAAAAAGGTATGGAGATATAGCTTAACTACTCAAGATTCGAGTACAACCCTTATATCTCTAGGTTATGATAAGGTTATGGCACCTAAAATACAAATGCCTTACTTTTGATATTGTAGACATGATTCATGACTCATATTCTTAAGGAGTATAATTATCTTTTAGGTTGTCCAAAATTATACTTGGTGTAATTTTATACGCTAAAAGAACAAACTCCATCAAATTTACCTAGTTAACCAAAGTAGAATTATGCTTAGTTGACTAAAGTAGACCATAAGAGAATGGTAGAACATATGACTAAGCAAGGTTTCAATCAGGGTTTGTTATAAAACATATTGAAACCTATATTGAACATGAGATTACAAGATAAAAAAAAAAAACTCATTTAAGGATTTTAACTTGAGGCATTTAGGGTTTAATCATTTTCTTGTCAATAAAAGAAGTGATTGACTTTAAGGCTACCAATATATTTAAAAGTGAGGTCTCCTTTAAGATTAATCTAGTAGCAACAGTATTAGTCGAGACCTTTTCATCTTTTAATTATTATAAAAAGAAACGAAAGGCTTATTTGAGATGTTGATGATAGTTATTTGTTTAGATAATAAGTCTTATCATAGATGAGAATATATTAGGTTTAGTTGGAACACCATGTTATTTATGCTTAACATTAGAAAAATTTGTTAAGCACACACTAAAAGAGTAAGGAAAGACTATGTAGGAGCTGATGGTTCAAACTTATGAAAATTTTCATTTCATTGGATGATATGATATGTCTATTTTCAATATTATCTTACATGTTATGGTGATTACTTATGGTCCTATTGGTGGGCACTTGATGTTGCATTAGTTATTTCCTTAACATGATCATATGATAATTGCAATTTAAGCAATTCATTTTAAGAATTGTTGGTTTAGCTTACTCTATAACGAATTTAAAGTTTTAATAAACTTACTAGAATTAGTAAAACAAGCTTAGAAGCATCCTAGAATGGTCATGACTGTCATAACTCAATTTTGAGTTATTCTCCAAAAATTAATTTTTTTTCAAAATAAAAAAGTAAAATAAAGGCTGACAATGTGAAGAAAGTAAATTAAGGAGGGCTACAAAAAAAAAATCAAACTGTAATTTTTTGAGAAAATTCAAGGCCTAATTGTACCCTATTATGCCAAAAAATAAAGAAAAATACAAATTCAAGGTCAAATTGAATGATTATTGGATGAATTTGCATAAAAATTGAGTCCAATGACATAATTAATAAGCCAATTTGATTTAATCATGGGCCAAATTAAATTATAATTATGTTTAAGAATTAATTTGGATCCAATTGAAGGATTTAATTATGTGAAAGGACTTAATTATACTTTAAATGGGTCAAATTAATTTTATTTTGAGTTTAATTGGTGAAAAAATAAGTTTGGCAGTCTAATTTTGGCTTAATTGAGAAGATTGAAATTTTAAGAGACCAAATTTAATTTTTACCAAGTTAATTGAATGAAATTAGGGGTTTAATTGCATTAAATGAAAAATTTTAAGGTCACTTAGGGTTCAATTAAAAGCAATTGAAAGAGGAAGGACTAAAATAAACTTTGGCAAAAAAGGAATAATCACTATTCATTATCTTCTTTTTCTCTCTGAAAAAACTGATCTGGTTGCCTACTTTGCAGCTGCATTTTAAGTACCTAACATCCATCAAATTTAACAAATCTTAAACGAAAATAATCCTTTGCACTTTATCTATAACTCCATATGATCAGTTCAGGCTAAATGACAATGTATCATCTCTGGTGACAACCTAAATAGGCTAACTTCAACAGCTTTTATCTGTAAATTTTGTAACTCATGATGCCTACTTTGAGCCAATGGTTGGGATCTTTTCCAATTGAATCAAGGGCTGTAATTTTTTTCTAGTGTAGACAAGATTGCCCTCTTCCACCGCTTATAAATAGAGATGGATTTCATGGCTTGAGAGAGGAGAAAATTGGATCCAAAGTCAACCAAAAAACCAGTTTTTTTTTCTATATATTTTTTTCTTTCTTTCTCCACCATGGCCTTCAGCCACCACCACCACCATTGGTTTTACCACCATCATTTCCATCTACCCAACTCCTCTCTAGTGGCAGATCAAGCACCTTGAATTTCTCTCTCCTCTCCTTCCTCTCCTCCTTCTCCCCACTATAAATTTTCTTCTCCTTCTTTCTTCCTCCACTGGCTACCATTTCTGTCATAGCCTCAGCTGCCATCCTCATGTCAGCCCCTCATTGTTTCTCCCCCCAAGCGCCCACCGAGACTCTTTCCTTTTTCTCATTCCAGCATTTCTCTCTCCTTTGCAACTTGTTCTTCTTCCTTTCATAGTTCATGTGATCAATTCAAGCTAAATGACAATGCATCATCTCTGGTGACAACCTAAATAAGCTAACTCAGTCAGCTTTTATCTGTAAATTTTGTAACTCATGATGCCTACTTTGAGCCAATGGTTGGGATCTTTTCCAATTGAATCAAGGGCTGTAATTTTTTTCTAGTGTAGACAAGATTGCCCTCTTCCACCGCTTATAAATAGAGATGGATTTCATGACTTGAGAGAGGAGAAAATTGGATCCAAAGACAGCCAAAAAACCAGTTTTTTTTTCTACATATTTTTTTCTTTCTCTCTCCACCGTGGCCTTCAGCCACTACCACCACCATCACTGGCTTTACCACCATCATTTCCATCTACCCAACTCCTATCTAGTGGCAGATCAGGCACCTTGAATTTCTCTCTCCTCTCCTTCCTCTCCTCCTTCTCCCCACTGTAAATTTTCTTCTCCTTCTTTCTTCCTCCGCTGGCTACCATTTATGTCACAGCCTCAGTTGCCATCCTCACGTCAGCCCCTCATCATTTCTACCACCAAGCGGCCACCGAGACTCTTTCCTTTTTCTCATTCCAGCATTTCTCTCTCCTTTGCAACTTTTTCTTCTTCCTTTCGTAGCTGATGCTGGCCTCCACTGCTGCAACCACCGCAACACACTGTCATCCTTGGCCAGACCACCACTACGCCAGGTTGTTCGCCCTCTCTCCGCTTCCCCTTCTTCTTCTTCTTCGCAACCTCTGATTAGTGAACAGAGGGCATGAATTATAATTCATGTCCTACTATTCACGTATAAATAGTGGGCGTGAATTATAATTCACATCCTCTGTTCATGCAACAGACTATCCCTTTTTTAAAAAAAATCCAAAAATTTTCAAAAAATCATTTCAAACAATTATGATTTTCTCGCATGTTTTTCTATCAATTTTGCATAATATCGGGTTATATATTTACACTGTAAAATACAAATCTGGTATTAAAATACCTGGTTTTCTTCAAAATATTTCAAAAAATAAAAAAATTTCAAAACATTTTCAAAAAGAAAAAAAATATTTTGTTGCATATGACCAAATCCTGATATTTTTCCAAGCATATTTTTCATATAAAAAAAAACAAAATTTGTATCTTTTTCATGTTTAAAAAAAATCCAAAAATGGATATCATAATCAATTTATGATTATCCATTAGGATTTGACTAGCATATCAAAAATCTTTTTTCAATTTTTTTTAAGATCCAATTGTAGACTTCAATATTTATAGGTTGTAAAATTATATGATAAAGCACTCTCTCAAGTATTAAAGATACAAGGTGTAGAAATACGATGCTAAAATTCAAATTTTAGAACGGTTAGGATTTAATCCGATAAGGTAAAGACTCTCTCATGAAGATAAATTTGCCTTGAGCCTTAGAAAAGACCAACAGATACTCGACTAAAAAAAAACAACAATGCAGCTTACCTTAGGTAGGGTGCACTGGGGTGATGCGTCTTCCCCTTGCATAACCAGTCTCTTACTCAGACTCTCGCAGACCATAGGTTCCTAGTGACCATAATACTAGGGTGTACTAGGGGTGATGCGTCTTCCCCTTGCATAACCAGTCTCAGACTCTCGCAGACCATATGTTCCTAGTGACTATAATACTAGGTGATGACTCCTGAACCTTAATCATAATTTTATGATTAAATCCAAAAAACTCTTTTCAACACACAACACCTCACACTAGAGGCATTACAAGAGCCTCCGCTATTGCTAGATGATGTTGCGCTGGCTCGCACCTCGCGACAATGACTATTAGAAGAGTCAATGGTAAGGTTACTCTTAAGCATCTAATATGGAAACAAATAAAAGAAAAGGGGTACTAGGTTCCATCTTTTGAGGGTTTATGGAGATTGATGGCTTAAACCATGAATGATATTTAGAAGGAGATCCAAGGATAGCAAAGGTCTTACTATCTTGGTCTAAACTCAAATTTAGGGGGGATGGGTGCAAAAATAATAAAATTATAGGCCAATTTTACAACTCGAGCATGTGATTTTCATCATGGAAAGAATAATAGATGATTTGTTGATTCAAATATAGTAACAATAATATGTTTTTAAGGAATTTCAATCATAATTAAAAAGGAAGTTGATTAATACTTAAAAGTGCATTTTTATCAAGATTTTATATCATCATTTTGCACTTGAAGTATCAATAACTCCTTAACTAGAGCATGTTTTATAATAGCATTTCTAATAAATATAAGATGCCTTTAATTTATGATAATTATTCATCTTAAATGTAGACTTATCATATAAATGAAATGATTGATTGATGAGTTCAACTACTAAAATTGAGAAGAAAAATAGAGGGCTAAGCTTAAAAAAAATATGCTGGTTCAGTCCAAACTAGAACACTGTTTAGTCATTGGATTATATCTGGAGCTATAGATCTTGGATTTCAGTTTGGTTTATATGGTTAGAAAGCTAAGACATAGGCCTAAAAAATTCATGAGAGTAGACTCAATTCTACCATTTGGAAGTTCAAATCTTAGCATCAAAAGAGAAGTCTAAATCTGTCTTGCAGCCCAAACACTATTCATTGTTCATCCCATATCTTAAGTTCTATAAATCCAAATGCTCTTATTTTTTTTTTTTGAAAGCTGGGATAATTTTCTAGAACTTTCATGACAGACTATCTATTCAAATTATGACGTTAGTAATAATGTTTTATTAAGACAAGAAAATAAAGATTATCACCAAGTTAAGTTGTGGAACTCAACAACTAGTCATCAAATCAATATGTTCAAATTTTAGCCTATAAAAGGAGGCATTTGCCATGCATTGAGGCATCCATTTAGGCATCTTGGTTTCCAGATCAAGATCATGCTTTTCCTTTCTCTCTTTGTATTTTTTGTAATGTTTATGCTTTGCTTTCATTAATATTAAGTTTATGCCTTTCATTTCCTTTCCTTTACTTAGTTAACTTATATCTTATTTGTATTCTTAGTCAAGGTGAAAAGGTTACACTAATGGTGTAAGAATAAGTATAATGTAAACTTAATATGGACTTTAATGTTTGATACTAACATGTTTTGTATTTGTTATCTTATTCACTTTTAATACTTTGCTTGTTAAATGATTAATCTTGATTTATGTTGTATAACACTTGGTACAACAAATGCTTGGCACTTTCATAGCCCATAATGTATGGAATAACCGACACCTGAGCTATGAAAGGAACTTGATTTGTTGTTAACATAAGTTATAATCATGAATGCTTGACGAGATTTACAAGTATTAGCATTAATGGAATAAGATGACTAATGTAATCATGTTAACAATATATAATCTGATTGGAACCTCCTTTGTGTGTGGTTTCCAATTCAATAATAAGAGTTTATACTATACTTGTTTCAAATACCATTGGTGGATCCTTTAACATTGACAATTATTTTATCCTTTTTTAATCCTTACATCAATATCATATCTCAAAAATTCTCTTCAACTCTTTTTTATTTATTGTTTATAATTTTAGATAGTTCACCTCTATGTGATTCGATCTCCATCAATCTTTTAGTCGTGTCATTCACCTCTATGTGATTCGATCCCGGTCTTGCAGGATTATTTATTACTTCAACACTCCTGCACTTGAGAGAAGATATCAATATTTTGGTTATGTTAGATGTTATAAGCTAAAAGGGAACAAGATCATAGGGTAAAAGAAATGGTGCATACAACATTGGTAATTAACTAGAAAGCTTAAATAAAAAAAGAAAAGAAGGGAAGGCTAGAAATCAAGATAAAAAATACCTAAAATGAGACTAAAGGAATGGAGAAAACAAAAAAGATGCTTCAAGAATAATGTGACTATCAAGCAGAGTTGATCACATAGTTGGATGACCATCTATTAGAGTTATTTAGCTAGTAGGATGAATTTATCTTAATTAGGCAAACTCTAACAGATAAGAGAGATGATGCAAAAAAAAAAAAAAAGCACACCATTAGGCTTCGAAAACTATACGTTATCACATTTAATCTAAAGATGCCAAGAATTATGTCATAAGATTAAAGGGCATAGCTCAACATTTAGTAAAGGATTAATAAGCTTTGAGAGATTAACTTATATACTACTTTAGTTAGATTCAAGATTGCATCAATAAAGTCATACCATATATGGGTTTAAAAGTATAAAAGGAATTAATGAAGTAGTTTGTTTAGAATAATATTTTTTAGAACAAAGTTGTATTATACAAGCTTTGTAAATTATTATTTTGGATTAATAAAAAGATGTTTTAACACATTTTCTAAACATCAAATGATTTGCTTGGTATTTGATGGTTGATTTATGCTTAATTAAGTTCATGTGATAAAAATCATTGGTGAGAACTTATTAGGAAATTCTCTCCCTGGTTAGAGTTAGGAAATATAAGAGATATGGTTTTTAAATATAATTAGAGGATTCAATAAGAGATAATAGCCATCGCTTATATATATAAGGTTGTATACAATAACAAACATACAACACACTACACATAATCATAATCTTATACAAGGTAAAAATATAAATATAAAGGAAATTCCAAAATCTCATAATAATACTTCCCATAATATGCCCCTTTAAATTAAAGATGAGGACTCCATATAAAGCTAGGACCGTAAATAAGCAAAGAAAGCATAAGGAAAAGGCTTTTTAAAAACATCATGTAATTGATCTTAATAAGAGATAAACCAAACTTGAATATCTTTTTTAGCAACTCTATCATAAATAAAATGATATTCAATCTCAATATGCTTAGTATAAGAATGAAAAATAGGATTCATAGAAAGATAAATAACACTTAAATTATCACATTATAATGTAGTCATAAGAGTAGAAGGAAGCTAATGTTCTGAAAACAAAGAACAAGTATATAAAAGTTTAGTATATCATCAGCTAAAGCCTTGTATTCGATTTCCATCGAAGAGCGATCAACTATTCTTTATTTCCTAGATTTCCACAATATAGGTGTATTGTTAAGATACACAGGATAGTTTTAGTGGAATTTTAATCATCAACACCACCACTAATTGGTAATAGTGAAACCATACAAAGAAAATGAATAGCCACGAGTGATATGTAAACAATAGGAGGTTGTAGCCTTTCAATAATTCATGATATGTTTGACCCTAGCTTAATGAGCATCAAAATGAGCATGTATAAATTAGCATGCCTTATTGATAACCTAACAAGTATAAGGTTTGGTAAAGGTAAGATATTAAAGAGAACCAATGATATGTTTATAATGTGTATGATTAGAGTATAGAGTATTAAACATTATTACCAACTTAGAAGAAGAGGATATATATATATAAAAAATAAGATATATATGCTTTGTGAAGGATATCAAAAGTATACTTGTGTTATATGACCATGAGTCCTCTAAAGGTAGGTTTAACTTCAATTCCTAAGAAGTAATGCATAAAACCTAAGTCACACAACTTAAACTTTGAGCTTAGTAAATGAATCAAATGGTTGAGCATAACCAAAGTGCTTCATGTAAGCAAAAAAAATAACTAATATACACATGTAAGGAAAAATATATTATCTCCTACAAATAAAGTGAATAGAAAGGTATCCATTTTAGAAGCATGAAAACCAATAAAAAGAATATAATCACTTAAATGATTGAACCTTACCTAAGAAGCTTGTTTCAGCCCATACAAAAACTTATGAAAGTGACACATATGAAAGGAAATAGTAGGAGGAATAAAACTAGATGGTTGTTTCATATATACCTCTTCTTGAAGTATCTAATTCAAGAAAGCATTATGATCATTAAGCTGATTAATCAAATAACAGTGAGATATGACAATAGTAAGAACTAATCATAAAGCTTAACTGTAGGATTAAAGGTTCCTAAATAATTATTTCCCTATTATAGAGTAAACCCTCTAGAAACTAAACAATATTTACATCTCTTAATGCTACCATCATCTCACCTCTTAATCTTATATACCCAATAACTACTAATAACATTCATAGAGAAATGAAGGAAACTAGAGTCCATATACCATTTGAGTACATATTAGAGTCAATATATCATTTGAGTGTAGAACATTAATCCTCTATTGCATGGCATGATGCCATGATGAATATTTAGCATCCTCCTAAAAGGTCATTGATTCATATTCATGAGGAGAAGGGATCCATGAGACTTAAAAGAGAGTTATACAAAGATTAATAATCTTGCTTTTTTAGGGAAATGACCATGGAATGCTACCATGAGACTTGAATTAGAGATATTAGGTCAACATTTATAACCTACTTACGAGAAAATTTAGAGATATTAACCACTATATTTAACCTAGAAGGTGATAATTGTGAAGGAAAACTTAAAGATAAGGTAGATCGTGCAAAAGGTGATAAAGCATGTGAAACTTGATGACATAAAGATATAGAGTTTGTAAGTTGAGAAACAAAAATTGTACTTTAGCAGTGATCAATAGAGGAAGAACCATATAAAGGTATATTATCATGTTATTACTTATTAAAATATACCAAGGAGAGGGAGTATATGTAGAGAATGGTTAGGATATTGAGATGGAAAAAATGTCAAATATGGTAGAGATTTACTTATGGATAATGTATGTAGTAATACTATCTGTTCAAAATTCTCAAATAGGAACATATTTTCATGAAATCTAACATGTTAAGAAATGTATATTCATTTTAAGGACAAATCAAGGCATCAATAACCCAAGAAACACACAAGAAATAGATAATGAAAAAAAATCTAACTTATAAGTATTATATGGATGGAAGAATAGAAAACATATACACTTAAAAGTACAAAGAAAACTATAACCCGAGGAAGATTGAAAAAGGGTTTCAAATGGTATGTTATCATTTTCAACACAATAGTTGGCATGCAATTAATTAGATAAATAGATGTTTCAAATGCATAACTCTAAAATTCTAAGGTGTTTTTCATTAAACAAGTAAGATTAGTTTTAACAATATATCGATGGTGACTTTTAATAGTGTTATTTTGTTCATAAGTATGAAGACAAGTTATTCAATGCTAAATACCAATGGTTTTAAAATATATATTTAATTTTATATATTCACCACCCAATTTTGTTTGAATAGATTTAATTTTTATAAATAATTTTCATTCAATAAGAGCTTGGAAGTTTAAAGTACAACAAAGACATCATATTTTGCAACCAAAGAAAATAACCATATTTATTTAGTGTAAGCATCCTAAAAAATCATAAAATAACAAAAACCATCTAATGAGAACATAATGGAAGGTCCTGAAACATCACTAAATATCAATTCAAGAGGAGCAAAAGTTGTGTAACCTGTAGGTCTTAAAGCCAAACATGATGATTTTCATAAAAAACATGTTGGATAATTAAAATTAAAAAAAAAAATTGTCATGCAGGACACTTTTTTATAAGACGTTAAAGACTCAAAATTCATAAATTAGGATACTTAAGCCGACAACGTCTAATATCATGAGAGGTAGACACATATGTTGATAAGAAGGCTTGAAAAAAAGATATTGTACAAAAACTTGAAGATAACATAAAGCTCATCTTTACTTTAACCAAAAAAATGCACCTTCTTGGTAATTAGATCTTTGACATAGAACATATAGTTGTATGGTCTTGGAATTGGACAAGAAAGCAAAAGCTTTTTAAAAGTCCTTCATATATTATATGATGTCTCACAATAAACTGAACTTTAATTAATAAGAAGGAGATAAAAGCACTTATAATTAATTAATCTTGTTGTTTTTATCAGAGAAAAGAAAGGTTAATCATTAGATTTGTTCTTTTGGTGACAATAATATGTAAGGAAGAGCATAAGTAAAAACATCAATAAAAATATACACGTTTTAACCCAATATGTATGACATTCTTCAATATAAAAAATTGTTATTGATCAACTTTAAAAATATAACTTAATAGGAATTATAGAGGGGGATCATAACATCACCATCATGATAAGAATTGGAGATTATAGAACAAAACAATTTAGCAGCAGCAGTAGTTAATGGAAAAGAAACCTTAGTTTATTCAATAGAAGTTAGAACTAGCGGTGCAATAGAGGAGTAGTCAATGTAGAAAGATTAAGAGAAGTCATGATTTGATTATGATTATGATTCATAAATAATTATGCTAAGATTATACTTTGATACCAAGTTAGAAACTATAAGAGATAGGGTTTTCTAAGTATAATAAAAGGCTTCAACAAGTTATAGCAATCATCCTCTTATATGCATATACAATCAAAAATTGCTAGAGAGAAATATAGGTCACCTAATGAAAGCTCAACTTTCCTTAAAATCCATAACACTAGATTTAGATGGAGAAATATAGAAAATAAATAAAGATCATAGCTAGAACAAAGAAACCAAATAGAGATAGAAGTCTAAAAAAATATGTTAAGCTCATTAGCCTTTTTGAGCGAGTAAGCACTATTAGCCATACCATCAGGGGAAGGGACCTATAACTAAAAGCAAACTTAGACAAAAATACCACAATACCCCAATATCTACTCAATGTCATAAATGATGTTAAGGCAATTTGCTTTTGCCTACCAAACTAAGAGGAATTAGACATTTTTTTTGAGTCATAATTCATAATATATTTTTCATATATAAGTACGCTACAAGTATTGCAAGCATAGGTTACTATAATTATTGACCTTACCATTGAAGAAACCTAGAGGGTCAAGATTGCAGAAAAGCTTGACTCTAAATTGTTATTTGCAATAAAAAAATAGCTTTGAGTGATAGAAACTCTAGACTTTTATAACCTAGTAAAGGCAATTGAAATGTGTTTTGTGCCCAACATCGTAATACCTAAGACATTTAATATGCATGAGTTTATACATACAGTGGCATATAGTATCCCATTATGCATCTATGGGTATATTACAAGAAAATGGATAGGTAGTTCATAACAAGAAGCTTAAAATCCATTTTTTTCCATAAGAGCTTAAGAGGTATAGTGCTAAGTTGATACATACATCGAGATAATACCAAGATCAGCATGTAGATGGATTTGATAAATGCCTTTTATAAAGTAGTATATGTTCAATATAGATGTGGCTCCAAACTACTTTAATTTGTAAAAGATGGGGGAAAAAAGCTTAAAAACTCCATTAGAGAGTACGCCTAAAAATCACGCAAAGTGGTTGCAAAGACCTATCTTACACTAATTGAAAGGGAAAAGATAACACACTTCTTAAATACATTTTAAGCTTTGTACTTTCAATATTTGGTAAGTGGTTAGATGTGGTATTTTATAAATATTGTTATTGTGGCCAATAAAATTGAGTAGGCAGTAAAAATAGGACAAATCTCGAACCCTTCTAAAATTAACCCAACAAGAAAAAAAAAGAAGGGTTTGGAAGTAAAGAAAAGACAACAAGGTGCACTATATGGAAACCAATCACTTTTAAACAAAACATTAGAGTGATAAATTATTGAGGGTCTTATGGGATTTTTATTCAATTAACAAGAATGAGATTGTAGTTGATGGCAAGTTGCATAAAATAATGTATTTCATGAGGAGTTTTAAAGTAATTCATAATAATAGATGTTTTTGGTAATGAAATATCGAACTTTATTTCAAGTTCTTTACTAGGTCGTTATGAGGGATTTTCAGTCATTATTCTTTTTTTATTGTTAAATGGTGGGAATTTCTACTAATTATGTATATTCAAGCTTATGTATTGTAAATTCTTGTATACATTTTGTGTTATGTAACTAAAATATGCAAATTTCAAATATTACATTAGTAATGGTATGTAAAAAAGAAACTTACTTTGAATATATATGCAAATTTCAAATATTACATTAGTATGTAAAAAAGAAACTTACTTTGAATGTATAAAATTTTCAATTAGTTCAATGGATCTCATTTATTAATTTATGTTATTTGTATTTGTTGTTAACATGAAATCAATGAAAAATAAGAGATGGTATAAGGATAGGTGAATGAATGAGTTAGGGCTTATTCAAGTTAAGTATTGGTCCAAAATAATTGGATCGATTTTGTATTGATTTATATATATTTGTTGTAAATATATGATTAATCTTAAAATAAAACTAATATTTAATGTACCGTACAAATCGGGGGACCATTTGAGATTACCAAATGTTCAATTAACTGATTGAAATGAGAAATAGTAAAATTGACTATTGTTTAATTCAATCAATCGAACCGACTAACTATTTGTTCGACCATTAAAGGCACTGGTGAAATTTAGTAGCATCTGGTTAATTGATTGGTTGTGCCAATATGAATAAGTTGATCGTTCTAACTGACAATGAACTATTACTAAAAAACATTACCGTAGTATTGTATTAAACATAACTTAGCATGATGTAAGGAATCAATTTAGAAATTAGAGATGTTATAACAAACCTAACCATAAATATGGATCCTATATTAGTGACATTGAGTATAACATTAATGATTGTAATACTTTAAATGCAAGCTCCTTCATCTTATTAAAGCAAGTTAGATAATATTTTATGGGATTTTATTTACCTAAATTTAAACACAAACCCCTTGTTAAACCATATTATTACAAGGAAAAGAGATGTAAGCATGATTTCCACTAACTTCAGGTATGATAGAAAATAAGCCACCTTGAGAATAACAATAAGAAATTGTTTGAAATGTTATCCTAAATAAATTACCTAAGGGTGCCCTCCAAAACATAGGTTGTTTGGAATTCTAAAATGTATTGTAAGTTTTATCATGAGGCAGCAAATAATATCAATAACTTTGATGAATTTCATCATGATGTTGAGACCATGATGATCCTAAGTATGCTATGATTTAATAATAAGGAGGTTGAGAAAAAGGTTGGAAGGCTATCTTTCTAATAAGTAAATGTTAACAAAGTGAAGGTATATAAGTACCACTCAAATAAGAATGGTCCTTTAAGAATGATTCTTTCCATACTAACCTACACAATCACTAGTAATTATCATAATCTGCCTTATAATTATGAGTATTGACACGATCAAAATATTGATGTTTTCTTCCAAATGTAGGAGTGTCGAAGTAATAAATAACCCGACAAGATTGAGATCGAACAACATGGAGGTTAATTTTATAATAATAATAATAATAATAATAATAATAAGAACAATAACAACAACAATAATAACAATAAGTTAAAGAGGACTTTGAGATTTAAGAATAATTTAAAGATTAAACAATAAAAACAAATGTCAAAATTAGAGGATGCACTAATGGTATTTCAAACAAGAACAGTATAAACTCTTTTTATTACTTAATTAGAAACCACACAAAAAGGAGATTTCATTCGGATTATAAATGTTTAACATGATTACATTAATTATCTTATTCCAATAATGCTAATACTTGTAAATGTTATCAGGTATTTATGATTATAACTTATGTTAACAACAAATCAAGTTCCTTTTATAGCTTAGGTGTCGGTTATACTATATACTATGGGCTATGAGAATGCCAAGTATTTGTTGTACCAAGTGTTACACTAAATATATCTAAAGTAACCATTTAATAAGCAAAGTATTAAGAGTAAACAAGATAACAAATATAAAATATGTTAGCAACATTAAAGTCCATGTTGAGTTTACAATATATTTATTTTTACATAATTAGTGTAACCTTTTCACCTTAACATAATAAACTTAACTAAATATAATAAAAGAAAGAAACATAAATAAACAAGATAAGAACATAAATACGATAAAAGTTAACTAAGTAAAGGAAAGCAAATGAGAAGCATAAACAAAAAATTAATGAAAACAAAACTTAAGCATTACAAAAAAATATATAAAAAAATAGCAAGAATATGATCTTGATCTGAAAATCAAGATGTCTAAATGCATGGCAAATGCCTTCTTCCTTTTATAGGCCAAAATTAGAAACTATTGATCTGATGAAGAATTGTTGAGTGGGTGACCACATCTTCACTTAGTAACAATCCTTATTTTTTTTATCTGCCAAAAATATCATTGCTAACATCAGAATTTGGACAAGCTTGAATCATGAAAATTCAAGGAAATTATCTCAGATTTCCAGGGAAAAAAAATTAAGGTCATTTGGACTTCTACAGCTCAAGATATGGGCTGAACACTGAATAGTGTATGGGCTGTAAGACTGATACGACCAAAAGATTGATGTCTTCTTTTAAGTGTAGGAGTGTCAAAGTAATAAATAACCTGGAAAGACCGGGGTCGAACCACAAAGAGGTTAATTGTACAAATTATAAATAGCAATTATAAACAATAACAATAGTAACAACAACAACAACAACAACAACAATAATAATAGTATTAATAATACTAGTAGTAGTAGTAGTAGTAGTAATAATAATAATAATAATAAGGAACACGAAGATGAGAACTTTGAGATGAAATATTAATGTAAGTAATGTAAGGATTAAACAATAATAATAACAAATGTCAAGGTTAGAGGTTCCACTAATGGTATGTCAAACAAGTATAGTATAAACTCTTATTATTCAATTAGAAACCACACACAAAGGAGGTTTCAATAAGATTATAAATTGTTAACATGATCACATTAGTTATCTTATTCGATTAATGATAATACTTGTAAATCTCGTCAAGTATTTATGATTATAACTTATGTTAACTATAACTTATGTTAACAACAAATCAAGTTCCTTTTATAGCTTAGGTGTCGGTTATACTATATACTATGGGCTATGAGAGTGCCAAGTATTTGTTGTACCAAGTGTTATACAACATAAATCTAGATTAGTCGATTAGTCATTTAACAAGCAAAGTATTAAAGAGTGAATAAGATAACAAATATAAAACATGTTAGTATCAAACATTAAAGTCCATATTAAGTTTACACTATATTTATTCTTACACCGTTAGTGTAACCTTTTCACCTTGACATAATAAACTTAACTAAACATAATGAAAGAAAGAAAAATAAATAAACAAAATAAGAACATAAATAAGATAAAAGTTAACTAAGTAAAGGAAAGGAAATGAAAGGCATAAACTTAATATTAATGAAAGCAAAGCATAAAAAATACAAAGAGAGAAAGGAAGAACATGATCTTGATCTGGAAACCAAGATGCCTAAATGCATGGCAAATGCCTCCTTTTATAGGCCAAAATTGAGAACTATTGATTTGATGACTAATTGATAAGTGGGTGGCCACATGATTAATTGATGAGTGGATGGCCAACTCTTGACTTGGTGACAATCTCTATCTTTTCTTATCTGCCCAAAACGTCATTGATAACGTCAAAATTAGAACCACTTGAAAACATGAAAGTTGTAGGAAATTGTCTCATATTTCTTGTGTTAAAAATTACGATCATTTGGACTTCTAAAACTCCAGATATGTGCCAAATACTGAACAGTGCTCGGGCTGAAGGATAGATCCAGACTTCTTTATTGTTGCTACAATTTAGACTTGAAAATGGTCTTTTCAAATCTTGGGCTCCATATAAAAGTTGTAGGCCTATGGCTTACCTTTCCATCCATATAAAGTAGACCTAAATTTGAGATCTACAGCTATAGATATGACCCAATTACCAAACCGTGTTCCGGTTTGGACTGTACCAGCATTTCTTTTCTAAGTTTGGCCATCTCTTTGTCCTTTCAATTTCAATTCTTAAATTCATCAATCAATCCTTTCATTTATGTGATAGGTCTGAATTTAAAATGAACATTTACCATAAATTAAAGTAATCTTATATTATTAGATATATTATTATAAAACATGCTTTAGTTAAGAAGTTATTGATACTTCAAGTGCAAAATGATGACACAAATCCTTGATAAAAAATGCACTTTTAAGTACTAATCACACCCCCCAACCAGCTTATTACTAGTCCCTAGTAATCAAAGCGTTAAAATAGAAAAATACTTTGCAAATTCCACGAAGCAAGGTATTCATCATTCAACTTTCATTAATCTATCCAGATAAACAAACTCTCATTAAATTTATATATCTACTCAATACCTCTTAACAAGATATTAATAAATCTTTCTTTTATGATCAATATTTCAACACATAATTATGGGGTTGTTCTTGGAAGAAAACAAATTTTTTGTTCTAATATTTAAGGTTAACTTCCTTGGGTTGGGATTATTATTTTTTTTTTCTTTTTTTTTAATATATATACATATAACTTAAAACACCATGTATTTTTAACTCATGTAATGATCTTTCGGCTAATAACTCCTAGACTAGTTGGTCTTAGGGTATTAGGTGTTGAGACACCCCTACGAGCTTAGTAACTCGGGTCGCAGATACTGATACGTAGATAGTACAATGTTTGATCCCTTAAGCTTTTCTCCTTAATCCATGTAACAAGCGTTGGGCCAATAGCTCCCAAGTCAGTTGACTTTAGGGTATTAGGTGTTAAAACACCCGTTTGAGCTTAATTGCTTAGGTTAGAGAGGCTACGAAACCAAACTTATCTATATTTTTATTATCATCATTTTTTTTCTTTTTTTAAAAAACTTTTATATATTATCACTTTCCTTTAGTTGTTACCTTTAACAAAAGAACATAAATAATCTAATAATCCAATGTGCAACCCATAATCATATGTTAAAGTGTGTGTGTGTAAATTAAGGTTTAAGAATACATGTTAAATGAGTATATGAGCAGAATTAAGTGATAAAAATGTGAGAGTTTGTAAACCATCATAGTAACAACAATTTTGCACATGCTTTATGAAATAGAAAACACAGTTAGTTAATATATTTTTTTTAGCTACTACCCTCTCCCCCCAACCAAAACGAGATATTATCCTCAATGTTCTAAGGTACAAAGATAGAGTATAGAAGATATCACCTAAAATAACGAACACTAACAAACCTAAAACACACTGAAACAAAAATAAAAAATAACAAAACACAATAATAAAACAAAAGGATAAAAAAAATTTACAAATGAAGACTCAAATCTAATCTAAGCTTTTTACGGCTTTCCTTAGATGACCAATTTATGCGACTCATTGAGGGATCAATTACAGGAATAAAATATTATAGTTGGTTAATCAATTGTTCAGCAGTAGCAGCAGAGATTATGATTTGTCATGCAGAAGATGTTAGAAATTCTTGTTCCACAACATGATCAAGAAAAGACAACAACTTATCATAATAACCATTAACATTTAACAAACCTATGGGTTTATGGTGAATGTGTAGTTGGGCCCAAGAGAAAATATGAAAGATTTCTTCCAATGTACCTAGACCACCTAGTAAGACAATGAAGGCATCAGCATGGTTAAACATTGCATTCATTCGAGCAGACATTGTGGAGACCTGTAGTTCCTCTCTAATTATTTTTTCAATGATGTCCCCTTGTGCTAAAGCTTCGGGGACGACCCCTAAAACTTGACTACCTCCTAAAAATACAGCTATTGACACACCTCCCATTAACCCAAGACTGTCTCCCCCATACACTAAATGAATCTTTCTCTCAGCTAGCACCTGACCAAGATGATTTGCTGATTCTAAAAACTCCTTTTCTTTCCCAGGACTAGATCCACCGAAAACACAAATATTTCTTATGTGATGACTTAAGGAACTTGCCATTTCTACACACTTTTATATTTGTTGAATATATGGGTTGAGTAAAAATAAAAGGAAGGAAGAGAGGATTTTATAGATGAGAAATTAAAAAGGCAATCATACTACCTATATGTAGGTCAATTGAAGTCTCACTCTCTCTCTCTCTATTTATTTATTTATTTTTGAAAAAACATGTATATGTACAAGTAGTTGTGATTGTGGCTCACATCTTCCCTTGGTTTTACGTCCAAGAACAGCTTAAACGCCCTCTATGGGTCGGGGATAGGCTTCTCATCCAGTTTTCTTAAAAACTAGCAAACAGGGTCTTTTTTAGTCAGATTCCTAAGACTAAGTCGATCATGTTCTTTATGAAAATAGAGTCATAAATCATGAATTGCACGATGCACATCTCTACTAGGATGCGTCTCAAGAGTTAATAGAAGATTATCTAAAGACTCCTTTCTTAGGCCATCCTTAATGAATTGTATTTTATCTTCACAGTTTATAGATACCATTCCTAAAGAACGACATTGTGCATTACAAGTCCATCTAGCACATCGATGACAGACTTTTAGTCGTTTTACATGATGTTTCTTTACAAAAGTGCTTTTACTTGTTTCAAGCATGTGTGAAATGAAGGAATTCGAGGACTCACCTAATAATAAGATCTTTGCTTCAATCAACGAGCGAATATCTTCAGGAATTCCATGATTCATTAACAACCTCAATCTTGCACATCTAGCACGGTAAATTTTTGTAATCGCATTCTAAGGTAGAATGGGAAAATACTTTTTTAATTTTTTAAGATTAGTGTTTATTTTCAAATGAGAATTGGAAGAGAGATTCAAAGAATTGTACAAATATATACACAGATATCAGTTATTATGGGAAGCTGAAAGAACTGACTTAAATCACGGAGTACCGTTGTCCTCCATTTGACTGGGGTGAGAGAAACTAGAAAAAATCACTCAAAAAGAAACACAAAAACAATGTGAGAAAAACAAAATAATCAACCTTTATCTACAAGGTCATTCAAACCAGTTGATTCATTTTCACTAGGAAAATTATCAAAGTAAGCTTTCAAACAATGTCTATTTTCCTTAAAAACATTATCATTCATTGAATTCTCAATATAAAAGGCTTCATAAGGATACACATGTTTCTTAATAAATAGACTACCTCATCTTGATCTTAGCTCTCTAGAGAATAAATGGAGTTGAGAATTATAAAACAAAACTTTTTGACCAGTATCAACTTTTTAACAATTTTCACAAGTTTTGCAGAATGCATGCGTGTCCTTGAACATGATGGCCAATAAAATCTATTTTGAAAGATTTTTACAACTGTCTTTTTTTACTAGAAATAACTTTCACATACTTCAGAATGACAAAGTTGAATGACACTAGTTACCTCATTGTTAAGAATGCATCTTTGAAATATTTGATCAGAACAATATTTGAATAAGTTAGGGTCATCCCAATAAAAGTTCTTCACTTCGTTCAAAAAATTTTCTTTATCTTGGGTACTCCAATCAGTTGGCAAATCTCTTAAAACAAAAATATTGATATTTTTATCATACCAAGGCATGGGACTAAGAGAAAGTAAGGATTTGTCAGGAAAATAATCATCGATTGGTGTGATGTCAGATGTCGAATCTGTTTTCACTTTTAACAAAAGATCCACATCAATATTTTCGGTGCATTTTTCATCCATGATTTCTTCCTCAGAATAAATCATTTGCAAATCTTCAGATTCATCCAACTCATTTTTACTTAAAGTAGATTCAAGTTGATCATAAACTAATTCTTCAATATGATCTACTTCTTGTAAATCATTATCATCTCTAGGTTGCTTACAAATGTTTAAAATACTCATCTCCAATGTCATGTTTCCAAATGATAGCTTCATCAGTCCATTCCTACAGTTAATCAATACCTAAGAAGTTGCAAGAAACGAACGTCCTAAAATAACAGGAAATAAATTACATGCTTCAACAGGTTCTATGTTCAAGATAACAAAATCCATAAGATAAATGATTTTATCAACTTGTACTAACACATCTTCGACTATTCCTCTAGGCACTTTAAAGATCTATCGGCAAGAGAGTTACAGAAGTTGGTTTTAATTGACCTAGATTGAGACTTTGAAATACTGAATATGGAAGTAAATTCGCACTAGCTCCAAGATCAAGTAAAGTTATTTCAATTTTATATTCTCTAATAAAGCAAGAAATTATAGGACAACCAAGGTCTTTATATTTCAAAGCATTATTGTTCTGAAGAATGACACTTACTTGTTCGGCTAAAAAGACTTTCTTTTTCACATTTAGTTTCTTCTTCACTATGCATAGATCTTTCAAAAATTTAGCATAGAAAGGAACCTGTTTAATAGCATCCAGCAAAGGTATATTGATTCTTACCTGTTTGAAAGTTTCCAAGATTTCAAAGTTGTGATTGACTTTCCTTTGTTTGGTCATGGCATGAGGAAATGGAAGTGCTAGCGAGGAATCAGTCGTTTCTTTAGAATTTTCATAGTCAACCCCTTTCTTACCCTTAGAGATTGACTCATCATCTTTCTCTCAAGGTTCAAGAGTGGGTTTTTCAATAACCTTACCATTGCGAAGAATACTAACTGATTTAACTTAATCCATGTGTTGACTTCTGGAACTACTTGTATTTGCATTGTATTGCCACTTGGGATTTTATTGTGGTTGAGATGGAAACTTACCTTTCTCTTGGAAACTGAGAGCAGATGTCAATTTTGCAAGAGTATCTTTAAAATTTATCATGTTTTGAGCAAGTTGAGTATTGATTGTCTCTTGCTTTTCAATGAATGCATGCAATATTTCCTCAAGATTTCTTCTAAAAGGTGGAGCATAAGGAGGTGCATATCCATGAGAATTTTGAAAATTATGGTGTGCTTGAAATGGTGGTTGTGAAGTTTGTACATTGTTATTATCATTCTTCCAACTGAAATTTGGATCATTTCTCCAATAAGGGTTGTATGTTTGCGAGTATGAGTTATGGTTGGCCCTTTGAAAACTGTTTAAAGCATGGGCTTGTTCATGGAGACATTCCTTAAAAGAAGGCAAGGTTGGACAATCGTTGGTTGAGTGTTCATTTGTTTCACAGATTTGACACACAATGTTTTCAACAGATTTTAATTGACCACTCTTTTTCAATTCTAGTGCCTCGACTTTTCTAGCTAAAGATGCAAACTTGGCTTGAAGGTCATGATCTTCCCTAAGGTTGTACATACCTCCACTAGATGTATGAGGTTGAGTTTTACTCGGTGCCTCATAAGTACCCGCGGTGTCCCAATTTTGAGCATTTTCAGCTAACAAGTCTAAGTACTCCATTGCTTCATCAGGGTCTTTATCTTCAAAAGTTCCATTGCACATCAATTCAACCATTTGCCTATCTTTAGGTGTTAACCCTTCATAGAAATGTGAAACCAATCTCCATGTTTCAAAACCATGATGAGGGCAAGTACTAAGCAAGTCTCGATACCTATCCCAACATTGGTAAAATGTTTCTCCTGGTTTTTGAGTGAAAGTAGTGATTTGTCTTTTGAAAGAGTTTGTTCTATGAGATGGAAAAAACTTCTTTAAAAACTGTTGTTGCATTTCATCCCAAGCACGAATGGATCCTGGTCTTAAATTTTGTAGCCATGTTTTAGCTTTATCTTTTAATGAAAAAGGAAAAAGCTTTAATCTGATGGTGTTCATGCTACAATTTAAATTATTATATGTGTTGCACACCTCCTCAAATTCCCTTAAATGCAAGTATGGATTTTCCAATTCCAAACCATGAAAAGAAGGTAAAAGTTGAATAATACCTGGTTTAAAATTAAAATGAGATGCATCAGGAGGAAAAACTATGCATGATGGTGCACTTGTTCTTGTGGGATTCATGTGGTCTCTAAGTGTTCTAGCACGGTTATTCTCATTATTCTCATTATGAAGTGATTGATTATCTTCTTCGGCCATATTTTCTGAAAATGATGAGGATACCCTACAAAGTCTACCACTTGATGTACGTGACCACACTCTCATGCACGTGTAGGAATAAAATAAAAAGAAGAACAACAAAGCAAAAGAAGGAGGAAGAAAACAAAATAAAAAGAAACAAAAGAAAAGAAACAAAGTTATATACAAGAAAAGTGAAAAGAGAAAATAAAATAAATACTATAATTTATACAAGAACTTACCTCCCCGGCAACGGCGCCAAAAACTTGACACGACTAAAAGATTGATGTCTTCTCCCAAGTGCAGGAGTGTCGAAGTAATAAATAACCCGGCAAGACCGGGGTCGAACCACAGGGAGGTTAATTGTACAAATTATAAACAACAATTATAAACAATAATTATAAACAACAACAATAATAATAGAAGCAATAATAATACTAATAATAATAGTAGTAGTAGTACTAATAATAATAATAATAATAATAATAATAATAATAA
>NW_011500018.1:126111-129772 GCF_000495115.2 Populus euphratica
ATACCATATAGTATGGGCTATAAGAGTACTAAGGATTTTTTGTACCAAGTGTTATACAACATAAATCTAGATTAGTCATTTAACAAGCAAAGTATTAAAGAGTGAACAAGATAAGAAATATAAAACATGTTAGTATCAAACATTAAAGTCCATATTAAGTTTACATTATACTTATTCTTACACTATTACTGTAACCTTTTCACCTTGATATAATAAACTTAACTAAACATAATGAAAGGAAGAAAAATAAATAAACAAAATAAGAACATAAATAAGATAAAAGTTAACTAAGTAAATGAAAGGCATAAACTTAATATTAATGAAAGCAAAGCATAAGCATTACAAAAAATACAAAGAGAGAAAGTAAGAGCATGATCTTGATTTGGAAATCAAGATGCCTAAATGCATGGCAAATGCCTCCTTTTATAGGCAAAAATTGGGAACTATTAATTTGATGACTAATTGATGAGTGGGTGGCCAACTCTTGACTTGGTGACAATCTCTATCTTTTCTTATCTACCCAAAACGTCATTGATAACGTCAAAATTAGAACCATTTGAAAACATGAAAGTTGTAGGAAATTGTCTCATATTTATTGTGTTAAACATTACGGTCATTTGGACTTCTAAAACTCCAGATATGGACCAAATACTGAACAGTGCTCGGGCTGAAGGACAGATTCAGACTTCTTTATTGTTACTATGATTTGGACTTGAAAATGACCTTTATAAATCTTGGGCTCCATATAAAAGTTGTAGGCCTATGTCTTACCTTTCCATCCATATAAAGTAGACCTAAATTTGAGATCTACAACTCCAGATATGACCCAATTACCGAACAGTGTTCCGGTTTGGACTGTACCAGCATTTCTTTTATAAGTTTGGCCATCTCTTTGTCCTTTCAATTGCAGTTCTTAAATTTATCAATCAATCATTTCATTTATGTGATAGGCCTGCATTTAAAATAAACATTTATCACAAATTAAAGGTATCTTATATTATTAGATATATTATTATAAAACATGCTTTAGTTAAGGAGTTATTGATACTTCAAGTGCAAAAATGATGACATAAAACCTTGATAAAAATACACTTTTACGTACTAATCAAAGACAGATTCGGACTTCTCTATTGTTGCTAAGATTTGGACTTCCAAACAACAGAATTGAGTTTTGCCTTCTTATAAAAGTTTTAGGCCTATGTTTTAACTTTCTATCTATATAAAGCAGACCTAAATCCAAGTTCTATAACTCCAGTTATGATCCAATTACTGAATAGTGTTCTAGTTTGGACTAAACCAGCATCTCTTTTCTAAGCTTCACCCTTTATTTGTCCTTTCAATTTAAATACTTTAAGTCATCAATCAATCCTTTCATTTATGTTATAGGCCTGCATTTAGGATCAACATTTACAATAAATTAAAGGTATCTTATAGTACCAGACTTGTTATTATAAAACACACTTTAGTTAAGGAGTTATTGATACTTCAAGTGCAAAATGATGGTATAAAACCTTGATAAAAATGCACTTTTAAGTACTAATCAAACTCTTTCCAATTAGCTTATTACTAGTCCCTAGTAATTAAAGTGTTAAAATAGAAAAATAATTTGCAAAGTCTACAAAACAAGGTATTCATCATTCAACTTTCAATAATCTATCCAGATAAACAAATTCTCATCTGCTCAATATCTCTTAAATAAGATATTAATAAACCTTCATTTTGTGCTCAATATATCAACATATAATTATGGGGCTTTACTTGAAAGAAAATAAATTTTTTGTTCTAATGTTTAAGGTTAACTTCCTTGGGTTGAAATTATTATCTTTTTCTTTTTTATTAATATACATATACCTTAATAACACAATGCATCTTTAACCCATGTAATGAGGTTTCGACTTGTGACTCCCAAACTAGTTGGTCTTAGGGCATTAGGTGTTGAGACACCCCTACGAGCTTAGTAACTTGGGTTGCAAATACTGATATGTAGATAGTGCAATGTTTGATTTTCTTAAGCTTTTCTCCTCAACCCATGTAACAAGCGTTAGGCCAATAACTTCCAAGTTAGTTGACTTTAGGGTATTAGGTGTTAAAATACCCCTTCGGACTTAATTGCTTAGGTTATGGAGGCTAAAAAGCCAAACTTATCTACATTTTTTTATCATTATTTTGTTTTTGTTTTTGTTTTTTTTTCTTTTTGCAATTTATATACTATCCATGTCCCTTAGTTGTTACCTTTAACTAAAAAACATAAATAATGTAAAAATCCAATGTGCAACCCAAAATCATATGTTAAGGTGTGTGTGAAAATGAAGGTTTAAGAATATTTGTTAAATAAGTATATGAGTAGAATTAAGTGATAACAATGCGAGAGTTTGTAAACCTAAATATTTCAAGAAGTATTTTGGTAGACCTTATTATGAATATTACAAATAACCATTAAAAAATATTTACCAAGATACGTCTCAAGGGTCAATAAAATTCCTCATTACTCTGCCATCTTAGTAACAACAGTTTTGCAAATGGTTTATGAAATAAAAAATATAATAGGTTTTTTTTTTAATATCAACTACTACCCTCTCCCCCTAACCAAAACGATACATTGTCCTCAATGTTCTAAGGTAGAAAGATAGAGTATAGAATACATCACCTGAAATATCGAGCACTAATAAACCTAAAACACATTTAAATAAATATAAAAAATAACAAAACAAAATAATATACTATTAAGAAAACCAACAGACATAAAGATTCACAAATGAAGACTTAAATCCAATATAAGCTTTTTACAGCTTTTCTTAGTTAACCAATTTATATAACTCATGGAGGAATCAATTACAGAAGTGAAAGATTGTAGTTGGTCAATTAATTGATTAGCAGATGTTAGAAATTCCTATTCCAAAGCATAATCAAGAAAATACAACAATTTATTATAAAAATCATTAACATTTAACAAACTTATGAGTTTATGGTAAATATGTAGTTCGGCCCAAGAGAAAATATAAAAGATCTCTTTCAATATGCCAAGACCACCTGGTAAGGCAATGAAGGCACCAGCGTGTTTAAATATTGTATTCATTCGATCAGACATAGTAGAGACTTAAACATTGTATTCATTCAATCAGACATAATAGAGACCTGTAATTCCTCTCCAATTATTTTTCCAATGATGTCCCTATTTGCTAAAGCTTTGGGGACAACCCTTAAAACTCGACTACCTCCTAAAAATACAGCTATTAACACTCACCCTATTAAGCTAGGGCTACCTTCCCCATACACTAAATGAATTTTTCTCTCAACTAGTACCTGCCCAAGATGATTTGTTGATTCTAAAAACTCTTTTTCCTTTATACGACTAGATCTACCAAAAACAAAAATATTTCTTGTTTGATGACTTGAGGAACCTGCCATTTCTACACACTTCTATATCTATTGAATGTATGGGTTGAGTATAAGTGAAGTGAACGAAGAGAAGATTTTATAGATGAGAAATTAAAAATGTAATCATATCACCTATATATAGGCCAGCTAAAGTCTCACTCTTTCTCTTTTATATAGGCCAACTAAAGTCTCACTCTCTTTCTCTTCTTGTTTTTTTTTAAAAAAAACATATGTATGTATAAGTAGTTGTGATTGTGGCTCACATCTTCCTTTGATTTTACAT
>NW_011500018.1:129877-131928 GCF_000495115.2 Populus euphratica
TATGTCAAACATGTTCTTTATGAAAATGGATCAAAAGTCATCAATTGCACGATACATATCTATATTATAATGAGACTTAAGAGTTAATAGAAGATTATCTAAAGACTCTTTATGTTTTGAAATAAATTCCACCTTTCGATAATTTTCACAGCTTTGCAGAATGCATGTGAACATGGTGGGTTAGTAAAATTCACTTTATCAGATTTCTGCAGTCCTCTTTTTTAACAAGAAATGATCTCCACATACCTTAGAGTGACAAAATTTAATGACACTACTTACCTCATTGTTAGGAATGCATCTTTGTAATATTTGATCAAGATAATATTTGAATAAGTAAGGGTCATCCCAATAAAAGTTTTGCATGTAGCTTAAGACCTTTCTTTTATCTTGGTTATACAAATGAGTTAGCAAAAATCCTAAAGTAAGAAAATTGATATTTTTAACAAACCAAGGCATTAAATTGATATTTTTGCACGTCAGTTAATAACTTCCTGTTTGAAAGTTTTAAAAATTTCATAATAGTGATTTACTTCCCTTAATTTGGTCATGGCATGAGGAAATAAAATTACTGATGGGGAATCAGTTTTTTCTTTATAATGTTTTCATGATTAACTTCCCTTTGTTTGATCATGGAATGAGAAAATGGAAATATTGGTGGGGAATCAGTCTTTTCTTTATAATGTTTAGGTTTAACCCCTTCCTTACCCTCAAAGATTGACTCATTATCTTTCTCACAAGGTTCAAGAGTGGGTTTTTCAATAACCGTACCATTGCGAAGAGTGATGACTGATTTGACTTGATCCATATGTTGGCTTCCAAAACTGCTTGCACTTACATTGTATTGCCCCTTGTGATTTTATTATGGATGAGATGGAAACTTACCTTTCTCTTGAAAATTGAGAGTACATATAAACTTTGCAAGAGTATCTTTAAAATTTGTTATGCTTTGAGCAAGTTGAGTGTTAATTGTCTCTTGCTTTTTAATTAATACATATAAAGTTTCCTTAAGATTTCTTCTAAGAGGGGGAACATAAGAAGGTGTATATCCATGAGAATTTTGGAAATTATGGTGTGCTAGAAATGGTGGTTGTGAAGTTTATACATTATTATTATCACTCTTTCAACTGAATTTTAGGTGATTTCTCTAACTAGAGTTGTGTGTTTATGAGTATAAGTTATGATTGGCCTTTAAAAACTGTTTAAAGCATGGGCTTATTCTTGGAGGCATTCCCTAGAGGAAGGCAAAGTTGGACAATCATTAGTAAAGTATTTATTGGTTTCACAGATTTGACATACAATATCTTAAATAGATTTTAATTTACCACTCTTTTTTAATTCTAATGCCTCGATTTTTCTAACCAGAGATGCAAACTTGTCTTTGAGGTCATAATGTTCTCTAAGGTTGTACATAGCTCCACTAAATATATGAAGTTGAGTTTTACCTTGTGCCTCATGAATACTTGTGGTGTCCCAATTTTGAGCATTTTCAGTTAACAAATCTAAGTACTTCATTGCTTCATCAAGATCTTTATCTTCAAAAGTTCTATTGCATATTAATTCCACCATTTGCCTATCTTTAGGTGTTAACCCTTTATAAAAATATGAAATCAATCTCTATATTTCAAAACTATGATAAGGGCAAGTAATAAGCAAGTCTCGATATCTATCCCAACATTGGTAAAATGTTTCTCCTGGTTTTTGAGTGAAAGTGGTGATTTGTTTTTTGAAAGAGTTTGTTCTATGAGAAGAGAAAAACTTCTTTAAAAACTGTTATTGCATTTCATCCCAATATGAATGGATCCTAGTCTCAAATTTTATAGCCATATTTTAGCTTTATCTTTTAATGAAAAAGAAAAAAGCTTTAATTTAATGGTGTTCATGTTATAATTTAAGTCAGGTGTTATAGACCTCCTTAAATTCCTTTAAATGCAAGTATAGATTTTCTAAATTTAAGTCATGAAAATAAGGTAAAAGTTAAATAATACCCAGCTTAAAATTGAAATGAGATGCATCAAGGGGAAAACCATACATCATGGTGCACTTGTTCTTAT
>NW_011500018.1:132328-151396 GCF_000495115.2 Populus euphratica
ATTATATATAACAACAACAACAACAATAATAATAAGTTAAAGAGGACTTTGAGATTTAAGAATAATGTGAAGACTAAACAATAAAAACAAATGTCAAGGTTAGATGATGCACTAATGGTATTTCAAACAAGTATAGTATAAACTCTTTTTATTACTCAATTGAAAACCACATACAAAGGAGGCTTCTAAAACTCGAGATATGGGCTGAACACTGAACAGTATCTCAACTGCATGATAGATTCGGACTTCTCCGTTATTACTAATATTTGGACTTCCAAACAGTAGAATTGAGTCTTGTCTTTCCATGAAAGTTTTAGGCCTATGTCTTATCTTTCCATCCATATAAAGTAGACCTCAATCCAAGTTCTACAGCTCCAATTATGATCCAATTATCAAACAGTGTTCTAATTTGGACTCAACTAGCATCTTTTTTCTAAGCTTCATCCTCTCTTTATCCTTTCAATTTTAGTACTTCAACTTATTAATCAATTCTTTTATTTATGTAACAGACCTGTATTTAGGATGAACATTTACTATAAATTAAAGGTATCTTATGGTATCAGACTTGTTGTTATAAAACATATTTTAGTTAAGGAGTTATTGATACTTTAAGTGCAAAATAATGATATAAAACCTTGATAAAAACACACTTTTAAGTACTAATCAAGTACATCTACCATAATAAAGAGCCATACACTATTATACAGGCTATGATTAGGATTGATAACAAGTGGAATGCTTTTTTTAAAATAATAAAGAGCCATACACTATTATACAGACTATGATTGGGATTGATAACAAGTGGAATGCTTTTTTAAAAAAAAAAGTTAGAAAGGCAAATAAAGGTAAAAAGAAAAGTTGAACAAGAGTTTGCTAATGATTATGAAATAAATAAGCTAATATAGATGATAAAGCCACTATAAATAAATAAGCTAATATAGATGATAAAGTCGTTTTCTCAAATTAATGACATATGGTGATTATAGCATGGTTGACTAAATAAAAAAAAATCTTAGATTAGATATCTTTAATTTCTTTTATCTTGAGTTTAAAACCATATCAAAAGGTTATTTAAGAAATTTTAAATAAAGCATATGTTCTTGAAGATGTCATATCTAATTCTATTAATCATCTAGTGAGAAGAATCAAATCCACCAACTACATATATGTCTTTGATAATGAACTGCTCTGAAAGGTACTAGCATAATAATTCATTGCATATCATGGTTAAATGCAAGGATTATATCATACCAAAGGTTTTGATAAAGATGGTTCAACTTTTAATGTGTTTTCAAAGAATATTTTGGATCATTTACTAGTTGATGCACTACATATGTGTCCAAGCAATATGATGGTTAACTATAACAAGTGATATCTAACATCCATATGGATTTGGTCATTGGACCACAATAGTTTTATGTCATTCTATTAATAATTATGATGCAAACTTAAACGGAAAGAATCCTAGAATATATAATTAAGATAGAACACGATTCAAAAACATTAAAATCAAGTTGAAAAGAACTTGAGTTAATGATTACTTGAACCAAATAACCGTACTTATTAGATGAAAAACCCTAATTTATTGATTATAACAAACTAATAACCAAAGGTATAAGGTTAAAAACTAAACATGTTGATTATAATGAACCAATAAATAAAGGTATAAGGATTAATGCCATAAAGAACTAATCTTTAATATGTTATAAAAGTTTTATGAAGAACTAAAAGTAAAAGGAGACTCTCCCATATAAGTTTTATTTTTTGAATAATCAATCCATCTCCTTAAATATAAGATAAGTAACCTCATTTATAATAGGTAAAACATCCTAAATAAGGCTGAAAAATTAACAACATAGTTCTAAATAAAATAAGAAAAATAATACTAAATAAACTAGGAAAATATTGCCTTCGAATCCTCTAGAAAAATACTAGCTTGATCTAATGATTGAATTAAAAGTGATGCTCATTAACATAAAACTATATATTAGAAAAATAAGTTAAATCCATATGTAAGTAGAAAAACAAGTTGAATCCATAATTCTTATAGGAAATAAGACCCAAATATTTTGAATTAGCCTATTAGATGCCTCTTTAATCTTCTTAGCTCTTAACCTTGTAATAAACCTAAATGACACATGTAATAGATTTTGTGGTGTCACTTGATGATTCTTATTATTTTCTCTCTTCTTAAAAGGATTCGATCGCAAATCATTACCTTTCTTTAATGTTGACTCATTTTTGGAAAACATATTTGAAAGCTATAAAATATATTAGTAATAAACATCACATACATTTTTACATGTTTGCACCTAAAGATATGAGACTTTATTCATGTTCCACTTTTAACTTAGTTTTTTTCAATTTTATTCTCACACCCTCTTGCTTTTTATCACTCTTAACTACTTTATTTAGTTTTTTTATTGAACTAAACCAAAATCTATCAAAAAAATTTACCTTATGAAGTTTAATCAATTAATACAACAAGGCAAGATTTGAATCAACCTAATTATGTGATTTGATCTTCTTCTTTTTTTCTCTCTTTATATATATGTTGGCATAATACTAAATTGATATATAACTTTTTCATTTATATCAATGAAATTGCAAACTGAAAAACTAGGATAAAGTTAAAATAAAAAAACATAAAAAACTAACAAAGGATATATGATTCAAAACATGAAAAAAAAATGAATTTATAGATTTATAGATGTATAAAACTTGATTTTAGAGCCAATCTTTAATACCAACTTATACGAACTTGAAGGGTAAGAACCTTAAAACCTATAATTAAGATTTCTTTGTAATTTCTATTTATCGTTGAAACCAAATTTATCATTTTTTTTCCTTTTCTTCTTGTTTTTTATATATAATTAATAGAAATGCAACACTAAGCTAAACTAGAGAACAAATTAAAATTCAAGACACAAGAACTAAGGTTCAACAATTTTAAAGGAACTGAACCTATCAAAGAACTTGATCTTTTTATTACTAGTGTTGCTATTTATTTGTTATAAGAATTTGAGGATGTGTTTTTTGACAACGTTTATAGTGGTTTGCTACTATTAAAGGGAATAAAATATCAAATTGATCTTGTACTCTAAGTTGTGATTTCTTATCAACCAACCAATAGAAGTAATCCTGATGAGATAAAAGAGCTTCTAGGATATGTTAAGGAGATAATGTCTAAAGGGTATATAAGAAAGAACATCAGTTCATGAGTAGTTATTGTAGTACTTTTTCCTAAAAATAATGGATGTTATAGGATGTATGTTGATTGTTGTACTATCAACAACATTATAATAAAGTATCAATATCTTATTTCTATGATAGATGATATATTAGATGAATTACATAGTTTATGATTTTTTACTGAGAATGATTTGAAAAGTGGATATCATCATATTAGAATGGAAAAAAAAAAGGATGAATGAAAAATTGCTTTTAAAATTAAATATAATTTGTATGAATAATTAATCATATTGTTTGGTCTTACTAACACTCCTAGTATATTTATAAGATTGATGAATCATGTTTTGCATGTATTTATTATAAGCAAGTTTATTGTTGTTTATTTTTATGATATCTCAATATATAGTAAAAGTATAGATAAGCATATTAAAAAATTGTTTTATGCGTTTAATGCTTTAAGAAATGAAAAACTATATGTTAATTTAAGAAAGTGTATTTTTTTTAAGAGAAAATTATGTTTCTTAGATATGTTAGTACAAAAGATATAGAGATGGGTGAAAAAAATGTGAAGACTATCCAATAATGACCCACACTTAAATTTATTACTAAGGTAAGATGCTTTTATAGTTTGACTAGTTTTTATAAGAGATTTATTAAGGATTTTAGCATAGTAGCCTCACCGAAGTTGTTAAAAAATCTATTTGGTTTAAATAAGATATTGAATAAGAGAATGCATTTTATTTTATTAAAGAAGGCTATGTTCGAATCTTTATTAGAATTACCTAACTTTTCTAAAGTTTTTAAGATCTAGTGTGATGCCTAAAAAAAGATATTGGAGCTATTTTAATATAATAAAAAAGTGACCAATTGTCTATTCCAATGAAAAGTTTAATGATGTGGTATTGAATTCGTCAATTTATAACAAGAAGTTTTATGCATTTATAAGGACTTTGAAGACTTGACAACATTACTTATAACTTATAGAATTTGTTATTCATTCAGATAATGAATCGATGAAGCAGTTAAAGGGATAATGCAAATTCAATAAATGGTATGCTAGATGGGTAGAGTTCATTAAAACCCTTCCATATGTTATAAGAATTTGAGGATGTGTTTTTTGACAACGTTTATAGTGGTTTGCTACTATTAAAGGGAATAAAATATCAAATTGATCTTGTACTCTAAGTTGTGATTTCTTATCAACCAACCAATAGAAGTAATCCTGATGAGATAAAAGAGCTTCTAGGATATGTTAAGGAGATAATGTCTAAAGGGTATATAAGAAAGAACATAAGTTCATGAGTAGTTATTGTAGTACTTTTTCCTAAAAATAATGGATGTTATAGGATGTATGTTGATTGTTGTACTATCAACAACATTATAATAAAGTATCAATATCTTATTTCTATGATAGATGATATATTAGATGAATTACATAGTTTATGATTTTTTACTGAGAATGATTTGAAAAGTGGATATCATCATATTAGAATGGAAAAAAAAAAGGATGAATGAAAAATTGCTTTTAAAATTAAATATAATTTGTATGAATAATTAATCATATTGTTTGGTCTTACTAACACTCCTAGTATATTTATAAGATTGATGAATCATGTTTTGCATGTATTTATTATAAGCAAGTTTATTGTTGTTTATTTTTATGATATCTCAATATATAGTAAAAGTATAGATAAGCATATTAAAAAATTGTTTTATGCGTTTAATGCTTTAAGAAATGAAAAACTATATGCTAATTTAAGAAAGTGTATTTTTTTTAAGAGAAAATTATGTTTCTTAGATATGTTAGTACAAAAGATATAGAGATGGGTGAAAAAAATGTGAAGACTATCCAATAATGACCCACACTTAAATTTATTACTAAGGTAAGATGCTTTTATAGTTTGACTAATTTTTATAAGAGATTTATTAAGGATTTTAGCATAGTAGCCTCACCGAAGTTGTTAAAAAATCTATTTGGTTTAAATAAGATATTGAATAAGAGAATGCATTTTATTTTATTAAAGAAGGCTATGTTCGAATCTTTATTAGAATTACCTAACTTTTCTAAAGTTTTTAAGATCTAGTGTGATGCCTAAAAAAAGATATTGGAGCTATTTTAATATAATAAAAAAGTGACCAATTGTCTATTCCAATGAAAAGTTTAATGATGTGGTATTGAATTCGTCAATTTATAACAAGAAGTTTTATGCATTTATAAGGACTTTGAAGACTTGACAACATTACTTATAACTTAAAGAATTTGTTATTCATTTAGATTATGAATCGATGAAGCAGTTAAAGAGATAATGCAAATTCAATAAATGATATGCTAGATGGATAGAGTTCTTTAAAACCCTTCCATATGTTATTACGTACAAGTAAAGTAAGGATAATATAATGGTTCTTACATTATCTAGCATGTTATTATGTACAAGTAAAGTGAGGATAATATAGTAGTTTTTATATTATCTAGGAGGTACATCTTTCTATCTATTTTAAATGTGAAATTACTAGGCTTAGACTATGTTAAAGATTTGTATGCCAATGATAGTAGTTTTTCTAATGTGTATAAAGTTGGTATAATGTTTATTTATTTAAAATAAATAAATTTTATGTGCCTGATAGTTTTATGCGTGAATAAACTTTGATTTCTTTTCCTTTACGATGTTAAAGAAATTTTTAGTTAGTGAATTAGATTAAAAAAAAAATCATTGGAGTGTGTTGTGTTTGTGATTTTAATGAAATTTGTTTTTGTTCTTAATATTGAAGAAATAAAAATGATATAATGAATGTCAATTGACATACACAAAATCAAGGATGTGTTAAGGAGCAAGTCTATAGAGGACTTCATATTCCGGGGTAAACTAATTGATGTGAAATAAAAAGAAATTTTCTTCTTGATCTGTAATTGATTCTTGTAGAATAAGTTGTTAATTTTTTTTTTGTTTACATGTTGAATTGATTAAAAAATAATTGGTGATAATTGGTAAATTTAAAATTCAAACTATATAAGTCTTTAATGGTTTTAAGGTTTATGGAACTCAAACCGGTAATTTCTATTAAATAAATTTAGATCCTAACTAATTAAATTACATCTTTTATAATTTTAAAAAATATTTTAAATTTTTTTTAATAACAAGAAGTTCTATATTAAAACAAAAAATAATATTGATATTTTTCTAATACAATAAAAATATATTTAAAAGTATGGCATTTGAAAATATTTTTTTATTTTTTTAAATTTATTTATAAGATCAACATGTTAAAATAATTTTAAATTATAAAAAAAATTATAAAATATTATTTGAAACGAAATTCCAAAAATATATAAATAAGAAAGGGACTGACGACATCATTTGGCTTTCCTCAAAATATAAAACGACAACAGACTAGAGAATAGTAGAGCTCTGTCTTCGTTACTCCTCTTTCAGGCGAAAACCTAATCCCCAAATACTTGTCTGATTTGATTTCTCAAAACTCAGTCAAATCAAATCAAATCAATAAAAAATGGTGTTGGCAGAGTTAGGAGGGAGTATATCCCGAGCAATCCAGCAGATGAGCAATGCTACAATCATCGACGAGAAAGCATTAAACGATTGCTTGAACGAGATCACTCGCGCTCTTCTTCAATCCGATGTTCAATTCAAGCTTGTTCGTGATATGCAAACCAATATCAAGAAAATCGTCAATCTCGACGATCTCGCCGCCGGTCACAACAAGCGCAAAATCATCCAGCAAGTAACCACCACCTTTTTTCTTACAAAATGTTCAATCTTTCTTTTCCTTTTTTTTTTAAATCCCGAATTAATTTAATTCTATTTAAATAATAATAATAATAATAATAATTCAGGCAATATTCAACGAGCTGTGCAAAATGTTGGACCCAGGAAAGCCATCTTTTACTCCAAAGAAAGGCAAAACTAGTGTTGTTATGTTTGTTGGTTTACAAGGTATTTCAATTTTCTTGGACTGATTTTTATAGTTTTTTATCTATTTATAAAAATAAAACAGGAGTAATGAAGTTTTTTATATGTATAATTTAGGTTCTGGGAAAACAACAACATGTACGAAATATGCGTATTATCACCAGAAGAAAGGGTGGAAACCAGCGCTAGTTTGCGCTGATACTTTCAGAGCTGGTGCTTTTGATCAGCTGAAACAGAATGCTACTAAAGCTAAGATTCCATTCTATGGAAGGTAGGTAGGTAGGTAGTGATAGTTAATAATTGTAAGTTCGTGAATTCAATGCCTTGTTGTTATGAATTGAAAATGGTTGGAATGCAAATTATTGTTTTGTTGGTGTGTACAGCTATATGGAATCGGATCCTGTTAAAATTGCTGTGGAAGGTGTGGAGAGATTCAAGAAGGAAAATTGTGATCTTATAATTGTTGACACTAGTGGGCGGCATAAACAGGAAGTTGCGCTTTTTGAAGAAATGCGACAAGTCGCTGAAGCAACGGTATTTTTCTTTTTTTGTTAGTGGTTTTAGGTGATCTGGTTACCACGCTAGTAGTCACTGAACGTCATTGGCACTAAAAAAAAATGTTTCTTTTTCGTTTTGACACTTCCAGAAACCGGATCTTGTTATATTTGTCATGGATAGTAGTATTGGTCAAGCTGCATTTGATCAGGCTCAAGCATTTAAGCAAAGTGTTGCAGTTGGAGCTGTGATTGTTACCAAAATGGATGGTCATGCTAAGGGTGGTGGTGCACTTAGTGCGTGAGTATTTCTTGCAGTTTTGTACCTACTCTATATTCATGGTTTGATTAAGTGTGTTGAGGAAAGATCTTAAACCAATAAAGCTGGCATTTATTTTTATTTTTTTGATAATGAAGATATCTTATCACCTTTGTTCTATACTGGATTAGCTTCCATATACCTTTAAGTAGATATTCTGAAGTTGCTGCATTTGGGATTTTTTATTTTCTTTTGCATGTATTCTTTCATGTGTCTATGTCATGTCCTTTCCAGTTTTTGGAATGAAATATAGGTATTTTTGTTGGGACGTTGATACCTAACTAATGGAATGCTTACATATAGCCATTTCCTGATAAAATAATCATTTCAATGTTGGTATAAATTAACTAATGGAATGCTTACAATATAGCCATTTCCTGATAAAATAATCATGTCAATGTTGGTATAAATGATCTTTTCTTCATGTTTGGCTGTGTTTAACAGACGCACAAAAAAAGACTTTGCTTTTGGATCACCAACATATATTTCTTGATTCATACTAAGCTTCCTTTTGTTTAAATATTTATACTAATTGTTTTAGTACAAGGTGTGCAGTGTTGCAGCAACAAAGAGTCCTGTCATTTTTATTGGCACAGGAGAGCATATGGATGAGTTTGAAGTCTTCGATGTTAAACCTTTTGTTAGTCGGCTTTTAGGTATGCACCTCCCTTATTTCAGTTTGACAGCTTTGCTCTGATGATGTTATTCTGCATTTGAAATTTGTTTGGGTGCTCATGATGCTTAAAGTCCTTACATAAAAATGCTTTTCCTACCAGGTATGGGTGATTGGTCTGGTTTCATGGACAAAATCCATGAGGTTGTTCCTATGGATCAACAACCAGAGCTTCTGCAAAAACTTTCTGAAGGGAACTTTACCTTGAGGATTATGTATGAACAATTCCAGAATCTACTAAAAATGGGTCCCATTGGGCAGGTTCTCATTTAACTCCCCTGTTAATCTTTGTTACGTGGTGTTCTATTTTGATTATTTTTATCAGTTGTGAAAAAATGTTTTCTTATCAATAACTTCTTCGTGACTGCGATCATATCTCATGTAAGTGCTAGTTTGTGGATAGTTGGATAACATTTTCCCCTTCACATGTTCAGAAAAAATCTACCATCTTAGGAGAGTTTCTATTTTGTTATTTCTCGTTCTGGCTTGATTCTAATATGAATTACAGTTTGTAATTGCTTGCTCTTTTGTCAAGTAGTAGACTGAAATGTTTGAAAGCTTTAGGTATTTATTGCCTAGGATATTTTCTAATTCTTTTAGTTCCACAATTAAACTTTTGTGGATAAGGAATTCGTTATTAGATAACTTGTTACCTACTATCAGATTAAACTCCCAACTTTTTCTTCCTGTCACTTCTATCAGAGCTGTAGTCCAATCTCTCACAAGTCACAAGTTCCTGTGAACTTTAGCAGAGCCTCTGAACTTTGTTTTGGCAGAAATATACTTGTAGAGATATGTCCTGGACTTTTTATCTTCTAATCTCTGATATTCACAGGAAATCAATAAGATTAACCCAATATGCAATCAGTGGATGAGCTTTTTTCTAAAAGAAAATGCTCTTGCATCATGTTCTTAAAATGATACAAGTTATACCCAAGAATCTGACACTGGAAACTAGAGGTAGCTTCGATAGCAATACATTTAGGCCTTACCTATTATTTTTTCACATGGGAAAACTTTCAAGAAAAAAAGAAAAGGGAAGTGATATCTCTTACGCATTTCTAATCCAATTTGATTGCCGCTTTAGATACAGGTCTGATTTGATTTGTTGCTATCCACTCCTTAACTTGTTTGACTACTATACCTCAAAGAATGAAAATGAGAGAAGCTAGTGAGAGGGAGGCAAATGGTGCAGAAAAAACTGAAAATAAAAGAGAGAGAGAGAGAGAGCTTTTAATCTGTCCCAAATTAGTTTTATACAGTTGCATGAACTCCATTTTTTTGCATGAACAATTCATGACACGAAGTTGAACCATCCAATTAAATGAGTTGGGCCACGCAATAAACAATAGTACCATTCAAGGTAATAAAGGCTTGAGTATAGTGATGTTACTGTCTACGCTGACTGAGATGCTTGGCTCTCTCTCCCTCAACCCTTTCTCCCCTTCTTCCATTTATTTGAGTTGCGACTTTCAGCTTATTATTCCTTTGGTCTCCTTGTGCAGGTATTTTCAATGCTTCCTGGATTTAGTTCTGAATTAATGCCAAAAGGTCGTGAAAAGGAAAGCCAGGCAAAGATTAAGCGCTACATGACCATGATGGATTCAATGACTAATGAAGGCAAGTAATGCAATTGATATATTTATGTCTAGGATGTTGTCTCTTGGACATTGCAAACGTAATTGTTGATTGAAGCTATGGGGTTTCTTATCTAATATCTATTGCTGCTGATCTTTTACAGAGTTGGATAGTTCAAATCCAAAGCTTATGAATGAGTCACGTATTATGAGGATAGCACGGGGTTCAGGCCGTTCAGTTAGAGATGTAATGGAAATGTTGGAAGAGTACAAACGACTTGCTAAGATCTGGAGCAAAATGAAGGGACTTAAGATTCCAAAGAAGGGTGAAATGAGTGCCCTTTCTAGAAACATGAATGCACAACACATGAGCAAAGTTCTCCCACCACAGATGTTGAAGCAGATTGGTGGTATGGGTGGCTTGCAAAATTTGATGAAGCAAATGGGTTCTGCCAAGGACATGATGGGCATGTTTGGAGGTGGGGACAAGTAAATGCGTGATTAGAAGTTTAGGAAACTATAATTGAGTTAAATTGGTTTTTATCCATTACTGAGCATTGCCTGGCTGGATAGGAAGAGGTACGGAATGGTTTAGTAGGGAAATGATGCCTCCAACAGTTTTTAGCCGACATTCTTGAAAGATTAGGGCCTTTGACTCAATTCGTTTTATTTTTCTCCTCTCTTTTCTGAAACAGCGGTGCAGTCTTGTAACAATAACTGCGGCTGTTAAAATCTTTCCTGTTTTATTTGTATTTATTCAAGGCGGGTGAAAAAAAAGTGTGAAAAAATAGATGTCACGTCTAAGCATAAAGGGATGGAGGGCTAAAGATGTATTAGTGATGATTTTGCATGATAAATTGGGCTTTTTTCTCTTGTCAGAGTTCCATTCGAAGATGCTTCGTGAGAATTTTGCTTTCTCACCATGTCTTGATATTTGCTATACTTTCTTGCCCATAATATCTTCATTTCATCTGCAATCCTTGTAAGTTGACGGATTAATCTTTTGCACCTATAAATATTGCCAGAAGCTGTTTCTCAGGACTTTGATAGGAAGAACCTCTGCCAAAAACCACCTATAAATATTGCCAGAGGCTGTTATGGAGTCTATATATATGTATGTCTTGCCTGTTTTGATTACGTGAAAATGGCAAGCCTCTCCTTCCTTGTCACATTAACAAAAATCTGAAAACCTAAATGAGATGAGTACTGTGTAAAAAGGATTTTGCACTTCTCCACAAAAACCATTTACCTTGCTTACGGTGGTCAAGCGCTTTTTTTTCTTGTAACTCCTTAGTTATTATATTGATTTAAATATTTTTTTAGTTATATTAAAATTATTTAAATGCTCTTACAAGCACAAAAAAAAAACCTAAACTGATTTTTAGAGGCTTTTTAGTATTTTTTTTCTCTTTTTACTGTTTTTATTTTTTCATTTTGGTATTATTTTTGTTATACACAAGTTCACTTAGAGGTGAATTGATAATTTATATAAAATAAATATTATTAAAAGAAGTATAGATGACTCCCACGCCTTTCGGTCACCATGTATTATTTTTTCATTTTGGTATTATTTTTCATTAACTTTCAATTAGAAGTATAGATGATAATTTATTTAAAATAAATATTATAAACTGATTTTCATGATGGTTATCACATTTCGTTTCATTGAATTTTACTTCCTCTTTTATCCCTCATATCCTTGTAAAAATACATTTGTATAGCTCCGAATGGTACTTTTCCAAGAAATTACTCTCACGAAAGAAAGACTTGAACCATGAAAGTTAATGTCAAAGCAAACGCAAACCAAAAGTGCCTTCCAAAAAATTGTCGTAATGCAAGTTTTCCTACCAAAGAGGAGACAGGTAGCGTGCAAACCAAGTCCTTGCAACGTGAGAGACCAGGGATCAAATAAGACAATTGAACAAACATGCAACCCTGCTACTGTGTTGTCGGCACCTTTTATTAAAAACAAATTGCCTTGGATTCCTTACAATTTCTTTTTATCCCTTTATTATAAAGAAGTTTTCACTATAGTAATTTACATTGAAAATCTCATTTTATCCTTTTAAAAACCATCAAATTAACTGATTATTTTGTGCTAAAATAGCTTTTTTATAAGGATATATTAGTTATTGTTATATTTAATGGGTCAAATTAATTTTTTTACTTTATTTGAGAACCTGCAATAACTCAAATAATCTTTCAAGCAAAAAAATAATGCACATGGGTTTTTTTATCTTTTTTTATTGGTTTTTATTTTATTATATTCCCGTTAACTAAAAGGTAATTTTGTCTTTATGTAAATATAAAATATTTATTAAAAAATATAGCTTTTAATTAAAAAAAATTAAAGCTTCCTTATAAGAGCATTTTGTCTTTTACATTTAGTTTTTTTGTAAAGCTTCCTTATAAGAGCATTTTGTCTTAGTTTTTTTTTATATACTTGTGTTAATTAAGGGATAATTTGATTTTTTTTAAATATAAAATATTAATAAAAAAAATAATTAATGTGTATTACTTACACACCAATAAGTAAGTGGACGTTACTTGTGTTATATGAACAGTCTATATTGCATTGTTTAAAAGTTAAACACTATTTTTTTTTTATGGTGTTAAAAGCATATTGACATTATATTCTTAATGATGTGGTATGTATGTAAGGTGGCACAATGGTTTGGCGGTTTGGCTCTGGTGTATGTATGTAAGGTGGCACAATGGTTTGGCTCTGGTGAATTTTTTTCTTTTTCTTTCTCTTTTTTATTTCAAAATATGAAGGTGTCATATCATTTATTTTTTATATTCAATTTAATCTTTATTCTTTTGTTAGTTTTATTGATTTTGTTTTTCAATTTTTCCCATCATCATTGGCTCTAGTGGATTTTTTTTCTTCTCCTTTCTTTTTTTTTTGTTTCAAAGTATGAAGGTGTCATATCATTTATTTTTTATATTAAATTTGATCCTTATTTTTTTATTACTTTTATTGATTTTGTTTTTCAATTTTTCCCATCAGTGGTCTTTATAGTTTCTTTTATAAAATTGATTTATTTTTCAATTTCATCTTCCAACATTTGATTTTTTAGAATTGGTCTTCATGCTCCTTCTTTTTTAATTTTTTTTATGGGGTTATCTCAATCCTATACTTATGATCGCAGAGGTAGCAGTTTAACTCATATATAATCCTATACTTATGATCGCAGAGGTAGCAATTTAACTCATATATATTTTTTTTAAAATTATTTTTTTAATTTTATCATTTAATATATTTTTATTAAGAATTTTTCTTCGTTGTTTTTTAGGCATGCCTTCTATACAATCAATCTCGACCTTATGATCATAGTCATAAGTTTTGAATGTTAACACTAGTTAACTTTATTCTTTTTATAGTTTTTTTTCAACTTCATCATTCAATATTTGATTTTTTTAGAATTAATTTTTATTTTTTTATTTTTCTTTATATAGAGCTATCCTAATCATGTTTTCATGGTTGCGAAACTAGCGGGTTGACCCATATCTTTTTTCCATTGCTTTTTGTTTTAGTTTCGTCATTCAACATTGAATTGTTTGATAGTTAAATTTCTTAGTTTTATTCAATTTTTTAATGATTTGATTTAACTTTATTGGCAAAGATAATTGTTTGATTAATTAAAAAATTTATTCTAAGAAAAAAAATTATTAAACGTAAGTACATAGCTCATGTTACAAGATCAAATATTTTAATCTTAGTTATGTTTTAATCAATTATCAATTTATTTAATTAGATATGTGTATAGACATTTTGATTTATGATTGAATTTTTTTATATCAAAAAACATGTTAGAAAAGTCTGTGTATTTTGTTTTTCAATAAAAAAATTACTTGAGTTGTGTCCAAACACAAATCAAATAGTTAGTTTTGACAATTATACATCTAAGTCCAAAACTTAATTTTCTTTAAATATCAATCCATGGGAAAACAACATAAGACAAATAAACAATTTGGTTGACCATAATCCAACAATAAAAAGAAATCATTCTTGGTGTCAATAACTTTATCTTTTTTGGAGGAGTTTAGTGACAATGTTTCTTGGTAAACAAAAGTAGATTGAGCTCTTATAGAGTTTTTAAATTTGGTTGTTTTTACTACTTTAAGTGATTTTTGGATGTTTTGGATTTAAAAATGAATGACAGAAGAATTAAAAAAATTAGAGGTAACAAATAATGATGTTTTTACTACTTGGTGTCAATAACCACTTGGTGTCAATAACTTCTGGATGTTTTTACTACTTGGTATCAATAACTTTATCTTTTACATCATTATTAACCTCTTAGATTAATAATGATGCAAAAGAATTACTTATAACAATGCACTAACAATATTTTTATGTTTTTTTAATATATTTATGCCGATTTTTTTTTCAAGATTTGCTTTTATAATTATGTTAAGATGATGTCCAAAAAAAACCAAAATTTCTAATACATAATTACCAAAAACAATTGATCACGTTAATATATAAAGAGGTTTTATATAGAACAATTTCTTTTTTAATGTTTGTTCTTATTGTTTTTATTTTTATTTTTATTAAATGAATGACAGAAGAATAAAAAAAATTAGAGGTAACAAATATTAATAAAAAAATAAAAGGTATACTAGCAATTTATTATTTTTTCAAGAAAATCCAAATTATTACTCCTTTTATATATAAAAAAAGTCCTTGAATAAATAAATAAACAAAACTTTAAAAGCTCACCGTAGAACATGGTCAGTTGTCTTGATCTAGTCTTTTGTTAATATTAATCTCTTTTTAAAATTTATTTGCACATGGAAACATCGATCATGCTACAAATTTTGAATTTACTATAGAATTTTTCCTACATTGACATTGGTTTTCACATTTGTTTTTATATCAAATCCACAGCAAATCAAGACCAGCAAATTAGCAATAACTAATGAAGGGCTTGGTTTTCACAGCCAAGAAGGACGCTATTTCCCCCCTGAATTTGCCTAAAATATCATCTCTCAGAGGCATTGAAAGAAAACTCACAAATTGCATTATTTATTAAAAAAATGTCGCAGGTAACGCGAACATGTCCAACTTTATCATCACTGTTATATTCAATTTCACGCCTACATTTTCTCAACCATTATATATCATCGGGTTTGTGCATATATGCATCAAGTTCACGGTCAAAGTCTGATTCTCTCCATAACACGATCAGGAGAAAAATGCCTAGGTTTCAAGTCGTCGAACACCATGATCTCAAAAGCAAGCTGTCCTACTCATGTTGCTCACAAAGGTCAGGCATCTTCAACAACTCCTTGCATGTTTTGTATCTTGTCTCATGCCAGAGTTTCTTGGGGAGAACTTCAGAAAGACTAAAATCGGATGCAAATTTTTAGTTCGGGATAGTTACATAGTCAGAGATATCTTGGGGTGAATAGGATCAGTTCTTAACCAAATTATCATACTCAACAGACAACCAACCAAACGATAATCACATATTAGCAACTACAAATCGAGATTTGTTAAACTTTTCATTGAATACATTCTCAATTGGCTTTCAAGAAAAAGACCGTTCTTACCACTAGCATCTTCTAATGGGTCGAGAGCATGGGAGCGGGGAGAGGGGGAATTGGAGTTCTTGGGAACAAAAATGGTGTCTTTAAATTCTATAATTAGCAAATATAAAGTCCCACAATCTGAGATCAAAAGTTCAGATTCCTAGTACATGAAAAGATGAGTTAAATAGAGCAACAAGAAAATGTCAGCGCTTAAAACACCAATTGCCCATTTCAAGTCGCCAACAAAAAGGTTTCCATTACACTATTTTCCTATGAGCATGCCCAGACCAAATACATATTCCATGGGCCGTAATCAGATAACATTGCAAAAGACAATTCTTTTTTTTTTTTTTTTTTTTTGATTTACGTGGGGTGTCCGGGCCAGCTTACGCGTACCACGACTAATCCCCACGGCCCACTGAACATCCTGCAAGCCCAGTGAGCAGGTAAGGCACCGCGGGGGTGACAGGCGTGCATGGTGAGGTTCGAACCCAGGTGCGGAGAAAGGAGACAAGCCCCTTCCACTATTCTGTTGTTGCCAATCCTCTAAGAAATATGTATCATTGTAAAATTCAAGGGCAAAAAATGAACACAAAGGCCAACACATACCAGTGAGATATCCTGAAAGCCACCAGTTACAGCAGCTGCAGATAATCGGATTCTTTAGCATCCGAGAAAACCCCGTGCCATTTTAACTTTACTAAACTAGCACACACTAAACCAAAATTGCACCAGAAAAATAAGAACTTTCCCACACTTCAATGCCCTCAACATTTTCCCTACTAACAAACAACCTATCTCCGCCCCCTTCAATTTTCCTTATCACCCCTCTCTTTGAATCCTCCACTTTATCCACAAAATTTCTCCTATACAACCCCTCTCCAACTACGTTATTCTCTTTTGACCAAACCTCTAAACTCCCATCTCTTCCTACAAAAACCTGGCTCTTGTAACAATGGAGCACACTATTACTTGCACCACCAATAAATCTCATGCTAGGGTTCTTCTCGTTAATATAGATCCACGGATCATCACCTAACTTGCGCAAATCTGCCACTGCTAAATCACCAGACTTCGAGCAGACTTTAAACAACGTCAACCCACCCACGTCAACGTCCACGTCCGCAAACGAATCTCCGAACCTGCTGCTTCGTCCGGAACCTGGCTCACTCGTCTCCCAAATCACCTCACCATTCCGTGGGTCCCACATTCTAATATATCCTGAATAACCAAACGCCCCACATGTAACCGCCGATCCGATTAATGCGCCGGTCTCCGGAAGCCACGTCAGCTTCCCGGGGACCGTGTTCTTGGAAGCGCTCCCCGATTGTCTCGTGATCTCTGATGAGATCTGAAGCGTTAATTTGTCTATTGATAGTATGCAGTTCTCTCTGTGTGGACAGTCAAAGGAGGCAAAGATTTGACTTGATGAGTCAGCGATTGAGCTGACTCGAGCTTTGTAGATTCTCGGATCGGTCGAGTCAGTCCAGTGAATTGACTCGATGTAACGCGCAGTGGAGAAATTGTAGAAATGGATCCCCGCGGCGGATTCTGAACCGACGACGGCGACATCGGGCCATACGTGGCGGATAGAGGTGATATCTTCGAGGTGCGTACGGACTGTGGAGATGTGGGTTAGATTGTGATCGTAGAAGGAGATTTGGCCGCCGTGAGCAGTGCAGACAGAGCCGTCGTCTGCAGCCGCGGTGAATGAGGATACGAGGCCGTCAGAGGCGGGGCAGATGGTGGAGACGATTGAAGCATCAATTCCAGAGAGAGGAGGAGGAGAGATGGCGTCGCGTATGCGCGAATCAATGCCGTAGTAGAGAGCCTCGTCGGCGAGTTCTTGCTTGGAGAAACCGCGTGCAGTGGAGGGGAGACGGTTGGAGCGGAGTAGAGAAAGGAGGACGGAGAAAATCTCCGGGTCTCGGTCAATGAAAATCGGGTCATGGCCAGGTCGGGTCGAGAGAGTAGATAAGAGTGAATCCGGACCGCCCGATTGGAGTGTGGATATTGTGGTTTCAAAAAGCTTGCCTCCAACGTTGAGCTTGATACGATCGTTGGGGAGTGCGTTAGCGGTAGACTTGGAAATTTCGTTTTCCATATATGAGAGAGGTTGCCAACAGAGGAGGAGGAGGAGGAGGAGGGCGGGTCCGGGAAGGGAAGCAATGGAGGGCTGAGTAGGAATTGACTGAAATGCCCTTGCTTACGGTTCTGTTGTTTGTAAGGAATAATGAAGTGGTAAATGGATGGTTTTTTGGAATTTTATAACATATTTGGATAAACCAGATAAAGTACAAAAATGAGAACCTCTTTAGGCGAAAAGAATTTGTAAAAGGGTTAATTACAATGATCGTGTCCTCGACAGCTAATTCTCCATGACAATCCTGCCTGGATTTAATTTTAAAATATTTACTTACTAATTTTTTTTAAAAAAATTTGAACATATATTTTAAATAATATATTAGATTAAATTAAAATTTTATAGAAAGATATTAGATAAATAAAATTATATTATGATAAGTTTTCATGTCAAGTAAAATTTTAAAACATATTATTTTAAATAGTCAAAGTTACTGGATAAATCTTATCAAATTAGATTTTTGTGTATTATTTGATATATATCTGGAGCTATAATTAAAATTTTATTGCAATTCAAGTTGGATTAGAAATTGGACATTTTATACTTTTCAAAAATATATGGTAAACTTATTAATTCATCCAGAAAAAAAAATAATGTATTTGAAGTTAAAACTGAAATCTATTAATAATAAGTAGAAATTGGAGATTTAAGCTATGTAAAAGAATTTTAGCATGAATACTTTATTTTTATTATTCTATTTAATTTATTTATTTAATGTTGAATAATTATTTTTAATTTGAGTTGTTCAAACACATTAAATATTATTTAAGGGTTTTTTTTTTATTATTAGACTTATGTTAGTTGATTGCTAGTTTAGGCTTGTTACCTTACAACTCAAAAGGAATTCGGGTTAGTTAAAGGAGATTATTTTTTTTAGTTGCAAATTTTAGCAGTAAGTTGAAGAATAAATGTGAGTTTTTATTTTGTTTTTTTGACAAAATAATCTTTATTTACATAGATAAAAATCATACATTGACTTATTGAAGATTAATTAACTTCACAATGTCGTTCGCATACTTAAAATTATTATATACAATGTTATCTTTGAGTCCAAGACTTTTTTCAATACTTATGATTCTTAGGTGACATGACTAAAACATTGATGTTTTCTCTTAAATACAAGAGTGTCGAAGTAATAAATAACCTGGTAAGACCGAGATCGAACCACAGGGAGGTTAATTGTATAAATTATAAACAATAATAATA
>NW_011500018.1:151568-152234 GCF_000495115.2 Populus euphratica
AAAATAAAACTTAAGCATTACAAAAATACAAAAAGAGAAAACAAGAGCATGATCTTGATCTGGAAACCAAGATGCCTAAGTGCATGACAAATGCCTTCTTTTATAGGCCAAAATTGGAAACTATTAATTTGATGACTAATTGATGAGTGGGTGGCCAACTCTTGACTTGGTGACAATCCTTATCTTCTCTTGTGTGCCCAAAACATCATTGATAACGTCAGAATTAGAACCACTTGAAACATGAAAGTTGTAGGAAATTATCTCATCTTTTCAGAAAAAAAAAATTGGAGGCCATTTAGGCTTCTAGAACCCCAGATATGGGCCAATATTGAACAGTGTTTGTGCTGCAGAACAGATTCGAACTTCTTCGTTGTTGCTATAATTTGGACTTGAAAATGGATTTTTTAAATCTTGGGCTCCTTTTAAAGTTGTAGGCCTATGTCTTACCTTTCCATCCATATAAAGTAGATCTAAATTCGAGATCTACAGCTCCGGATATGACCCTATTACTAAATAGTGTTTTGGTTTGGATTGTACCAACATCTTTTTTCTAAGTTTGACCATCTCTTTGTCCTTTCAATTTCAGTTCTTAAATTCATCAATCAATCCTTTCATTTATGTGATAGACCTGCATTAAAAATAGACATTTACCACAAATTATAGGTA
>NW_011500018.1:152589-152802 GCF_000495115.2 Populus euphratica
CTTTTCTTGGAAGAAAACAAAATTTTTGTTCTAATGTTTAAGGTTAACTTCCTTGGGTTGAATTTTTTTTCTTTTTTTTAAAAATATATACATGTAACTTAAAACACAATACATCTTTAAACCATGTAACAAGTTTTCTACTAATGACTCCTAAACTAGTTGGTCTTAGAGCATTAGGTGTTGAGACACCTCTATAAGCTTAGTAACTCAGGT
>NW_011500018.1:152854-153069 GCF_000495115.2 Populus euphratica
CTTTTCTCCTTAACCCATGTAACAAGCGTTGGACCAATAGCTACCAAGTCAGTTGACTTTAAGGATATTAGGTGTTAAAACACCCATCCGGGCTTAATTGTTTAGGTCAAGGGTGCTACAAAAACAAACTTATCTATATTTTTATTATCATGATTTTTTTTTGCTCTTTTTTTTTTCAAATTATATACTATCCCTTTTTCTTAGTTGTTACCTTT
>NW_011500018.1:153079-163508 GCF_000495115.2 Populus euphratica
TCCTAGTAACAACAATTTTGCACATGCTTTATGAAATAAAAAACACAATTAGTTAATTTTTTTTATCAACTACTACCCTCTCCCTCCAACCAAAACGAGACATTGTTCTCAATATCCTAACATAGAAAGATGGAGTATAGAAGACATCATCTGAAATAACGAACATTGACAAACCTAAAACACACTTAAACAAATATAACAAACAATAAAACACAATAATAAAACCAAAAGACACAAAGATTCACAAATGAAGACTCAAATCCAATCTAAACTTTTTATAGCTTTCCTTAAATGACCAATTTATATGACTCATGGAGGGATCAATTACAGGAATGAAAGATTGGAGTTGGTCAATCAATTATTCAGCAATAGTAGCAGAGATTATGATTTGTCGTGCTAAAGATGTTAGAAATTCATGTTCCACAGCATGATCAAGAAACAACAACAACTTATCATAATAACCATTAACATTTAACAGACTTATGGGTTTATAGTGAATGTGCAATTAGGCCCAAGAGGAGATATGAAAGATCTCTTCCAATGTGCCCAGACCACCTAGTAAGGCAATGAAGACATCAGCATTGTTAAACATTACATTCATTCAAGTAGACATTGCGGAGACGTGTAATTCCTCTCCAATTGTTTTTTTAATGATGTCCCCTTGTGCTAAAGTTTCAGCGAAGACCCGCAAAACTTGACTACCTCCTAAAAATACAGCTATTGACACACCTCCCATTAATCCAAAAGTGCCTCCCTCATGCACTAAATGAATCTTTCTCTAAGTTAGCACTTGACCAAAATGATTTGCTGATTCTAAAAACACCTTTTCTTTCCCAAGACTAGATCCACCCAAAACATAAACATTTCCTATGTGATGACATGAGGAACTTGTCATTTCTACACACTTCTATATTTATTGAATGTATGGGTTGAGTAGAAATAAAGAGAAGGAAAAGAGAATTTTATAGATGAGAAATTAAAAATTCAATCATACCACTTATATATAGGCCAGCTGGAGTCTCGCACTCTCTCTCTTTTTTATTTATTTATTTAATTTTTAAAAAGTATGTGTATATATATGTAGTTGTGATTGTGGCTCACATCCTTCCTTGGTCCAAGAACAACTTAAAACACTCTTTATGAGTCGAGGATAGACTTCCTATCTAGTTTTATTAAAAATTGGCAAACATGGTCTTTTTTTAGTCAGATTTTCAAGACTATGCCAAGCATATTTGTTATGAAAATGGGTTCATAAATCATGAATTGCACAATGCTTATCTCTACTATGATGAGACTTAAGAGTCAATAGAAGATTATCTAAAGACTCTCTGTATTTTGAAATAAATCCCATTTTTTGACAATTTTTATAGGTTTTGCGGAATGGATGTGAGTTCTTGAACATAGTAGGCTAGTAAAATCTATTTTGTAAGATTTGTACATTCCTTTTTTTTTACGAGAAATGATCCCCACGTGCCTTAGAGTGACAAAATTTAATGACAGTACTTATCTCATTGTCAGGAATGCATCTTTGAAGTATTTGATCAGGACAATAATTGAATAAGTAAGGGTCATCCCAATAAAAATTTTACACATCGCTCAAAAATTTTCTTTTGTTTTCGGTACTCTAGTGAGCTGACAAAAATCATAAAGCAAGAAAATTGATATTTTTAGCAAATCAAGGCATTTAACTAAAAGAAAGTAAGGATTCATTAGAAAAGTAATCATCAATTGGTGTAATATCGAATGTTGAATCTATTGTTACTCTTGATAAAAGATCCACATTAATATTTTCAGTGCCTTTTTCATCCTCGATTTGTTTCTGTTTGGTCATGGCATGAGGAAATGGAAGTGTTGGTAGGAAATTAGTCTTTTATTTGCAATGTTCAGATTCAACCCCTTCCTTACCCTCAGATATTGACTCATTATCTTTCTCACAAGGTTTAAGAATTAGTTTTTGAATAACCTTACCACTACAAGGAGTGATGACTGATTTAACTTCATCCATGTGTTGACTTCTATAACTACTTGCATTTGTATTGTATTGCCTTTAGGATTTTGCTGTAGTTGAGATGTAAACTTATCTTTCTCTTAAAAACTAAGAGCAGATATGAATTTTGTAAGAATATCTTTAAAATCTGTTATGATTTGAGCAAGTTATTATTAGTATAACAACTATCATTTTATCATGAGTATTCCCACAATTATTATTAGTATCATAAATACAATAATCATTATCATAATTATTATTAACATTTTCCGTTATAATTATTACTATCATTATCATTATTTTTATAATAAATTTTATAGTTTTTTTCATTTTATTATCATCACTTAAAAAACTATAAATAAAAAAATATTTTTAAAGCAATTTACTTTTATAAAAAAATGTTTAAAAAAAAAACAAAAGTTAAGAATATTTTAAGTTCATTGAATCATGCATAGTCAAAGATCTTAGAAACCACCCAATTCTAAAATGGATATAATGCATGGGTTTGAGATTAATGGACTTGGTTTTTGCCCAAACTCTCTATGAAAGTAGGACTTGAGGAACAACCAAAATAAACTAGAAAACACACGCCTTATTAGCAATGGTTTGTAACATTTGGAAACTTAAAAAATAATATACATTAGTGTTTACTTACTATTTTGAGATAAAAAAGATAATTTTAATGAAGAAATATATTTAATTAAAAAAATAAAAACAAAGATATAAAAATAAATTTATTTCTAAAATAATTTTAGAATGAATTTTTATACATTCAAAATAAAAGATATAAAGAAGACTTGTCTTCATAGATAATATTTATTATTTTTTATTCTTAAAATATTATTGTGAAAAACTTTCAACTCCAACTAAAACATATAAAGATAAAAATGATAATTATCATAGTTTTAAACTTAACTCGATGGTTGACTCGGGACAAAGTCTGAATCATAAGTCGAGGCTTGGGTCACGGGTTAGGCTGACCCGTGTTAGTATAAAAATAAAAATAATTATTATTATAGTCTTAAAACTTGATTCGGGAGTTGATCCGGAATAAGGCCTGCGTCACTTGTTGAGGCCTGGGGCAGTATAAAAATAAAAGTAATTACTATTATAGTTTTAAAACCCAATTGGAGGATCGATCCAGGGCAAGACTCGAGTTATGAGTGGGGTTGGTCATTGACTCGAGTAAATCTAAGGACAAAAATGATTATTATCATAGTTTTTATAGATCAAGAGGGTCAACTGAAGTTTATCTAAATCAATGTAAGGATAAAAATTATCATTATTATAGTTTTAAAATTTAATTTGGGGATCAACCTAGGCAAAGCATAGGTCACGAGTCGAGAGAGTCAACACATGTTGACCAAATAGTTATTATCATAGCTTTAAAATTTTATTTGAGAGTCTACCTGAGACAAAGTTAATGTTACGAGTTAGGAGGGTCAACTCGGCTAATCAATTTTTTTAAAAAAATAAACAAAACAACTTTGTTTTGATCAATTTTTTTTCAAAAAAATTAACGAGATTTTTACCCGTGTTTTATATTTGGTTGACATGTGTTTTTGACTAAGCCAATCATTCCTGTTTTTTTTTTCCTCTTAAACTTAGATTAGTCCAAACTTTAATTCAACTCATCAAATCAGTTCTAATTTTATAATTAATATTATTAATTTTAATACCTAATATAAACTAAAATAAAAAAATAATATCTAATTATTTTTCTAAATATATAAGTTTGATAATAATATATATTAAAAATAAAATAATTTTTTTATATTTTATTCTGTCTTACCGACTATAACTATACAACTATACAGTATATATAAAGTTAAAAACAGCCATTTTATTTTCGGCATTACTATTAAATATAACTTTATTTCTAACTTATTTATTTTAGCACGTTCAAACTAACTTTATGTTAAGAGGTTCAATTATTACGTTTGCAACTTGAAACGAATAAATTAGTTAATAAACCTACAAACATATTAAGCACGGACTTTTACTAATTTATTAAACATCTTATTGAAATATTCAGATGGAATGCGATGAGAAATAACTGAATAAATAAATATAAAATTTGTTTATTTTTCGTTACTCCAAGTTTCCTAATATATTTTCCAATTGTAAAGATTAAATAAATCACACTCCATTAATACTAATTAAAAAAATTAAAATCATATTCTATCAATTCTGTTATTGAAGGTGTAGTTATCTATTATAGTGAATTAATCATTAGTACCTACTCTCATTCTGAAAGTTAATTTTAGGACTAAGATAATACTCTCACTGTTATATCTCTAATTATAACTCACTTTAATTATTTTTATCAAATCACCCTCTTTTATTTATATCAAATAAAGGTCGTATTAAGAGTTAATTTGAAAAAAAAAGGCATGATATATAATTAATTGCATTTTATTAATTTTTGTGATAAGCCAAACAATTGGGATGGCGGAGTAATATTTTTATTTTCTCGAACTTGGAGTTTTGTAGAGGAATATTAATCTTATTTTATAATTATTAAGATTGAAAAAATTATTGGTTTCCTTTAACTTATTTTATAAATTTCACATAAATTATTTTTTTATGAAATTGTCGCAAGTTATACAATGAATTTACTTGTAAATTTTAAACAGAGTGTTTATTAGTTTACTAGCCTTGATAACTGTGTTCAAGCTCGACTGATTTGTAAAACAAACTTTAGATTTATTTATATAACATAACATACAAACTTAACCAACTAGTAGAACTGAACTACCACTCAGAGTTTTTAAACCAGATCTAGTGATTGATGTGGTTCAAGATTTAGATTATAAATTTTATTAAAAATGTCAAATTTTAATAAAATTATCCAAGTCAATCTTATTTTTTTAAAAAATCAAAACTAAATTGTTTTGATTAAAATAAAATAAATAGTCAACAGGTTAGAACTAGATTTTTTATCTGATCTTGTCAGGTTAACCCATCAGGTCAGTCGATTTTTTAATTTATCTTATTTTTTCTTAAACTCAATTCCAACCCCGGGCCAGCCACATCCCGGGTCAACTTGTCAGGCCGAGTTTCAAAACTATGCTACCACTTGTTCACCAACCAACTCGATGCATTTACATTCTATGTAATGGAGGTGAATAAAAAAAACAACAAACCGATTAAATCAGGAAAACCAGAAAATAATAATTGAAAAAACATAAACATGAAAAAAACTGATTAAATTGATTAGAATGTTTAAAAAATATATGGTTCGATTCAGTTTTAATTTCATAAGTATGAAACAGAAAAACCTCAACTAAACCAGTTTAAGTTGAAAATAAACCTAACTGAACTAAACCAAAAAAATCAAAAAAACCGAAAAAACCAAACTAAACCAAAACTAAAACCCATGAGAAAGTCCATAAAACCTAAAAAACAATATAATTTTTAGTCTTTAATATAAAATAACCAAATCGAACTGAAACTAAACCGAACAAAATTGAAACCGGTTGGTTGGATTTTGGTTTTTAATATAAAATAACCGAATCAAATCAAAACGGATCGGTTGAAACTGATTTCAATTTTATTTTTTACATTTTACAAAATTTTAATTTAGTTATTTTTATAAATAAAAAATTAACTAAATTAAAAATAATTATCCCTATATGTAATAATGTTGGGAAGGCAAAGCTAATGAGTATGATATAGACAATACTTCTAACCTTAATTATAAATTTCAACCGGCTCAAACTGGTTAAATATAAAATTTAAATTAATTCAAAATTTAAATTTATTCAAGTTAAAAAAATAAAATAAAAATTAATTTAGATTAAAAATCTAAATTAATTTCTGATTTAGTTCCATCTATGAAACACAATCACAATGAGTTAAAACTTATATATATTAGTGTTAATTTTTTTATTAAAATAATATTATATTAATCTTATTTTATTTTAGAAAAAAATCTAATTCTAGAAATTGTAACATAATATTATAAAAACAATCATAATTTGTAATTTTTTATTTTATTAAAATAATATTATATTAATTTTATTTTATATTAGTGTTAATTTTTTTTATTAAAACAATTGATTTAGTTCCACATACAAGTTGTGTTTCATGATAAGAAGATAAAAAAAAGAAAAAAGAAGAAGCGTCTTGGACCCGCAAGAGAGTGCTGCCAGATGGGCAGAGAGACAGACATCACGATCAATTAGGCCCGCAGGCATTCACTGCATGTCGTCGTCGCTTCACATGCGTTTGAAGAAATTAAAAGTGCGTTATTATTTTGGAGTGATTATTTTTTAAAATATTTTTTATTTAAAATATATTAAAATAACATTTTTTTTAAATTTATTTTTAATATTAATATATTAAAATGATTTATAAATATTAAAAAAATTAATTTAAAAAAATAATATTATTTTAATTAAAAGTGCTATATTACAAGTTGAAATAATTTTTTTTAAAATATTTAGATATTTTAATATATATATTATTTTAAAAATATTTTATCCTTAAAAAAAAAAAAGCTGCATATTCATCTTGCTTCCTCTGGAACATAGTACTAACTTGAACTTTTCATTTTATTTATATGGTACAAGGCAAAACCACCATTTAATCGCCCAATCTGCTCTGAATTCGTGGATTTGACACTAAAATCGACAAAATATTAGTCAATTGACCTAGTCAATAATTTTCATGGATTAATATAAACGAAAAAAATGTTATAAATTAAGAACCTTGAGAAGAATTGAGTTGTGTTCGTCAGAGAAATCAGAATTAAAAGTGTGTTTATTACTGTGATGACTTTTATAATTATAATTTGAAAAAACATTATTTTTATAAAAATTATTTTTATTTGAAGTTGAGTTGTTACTATATATATTTGATTAAATATGTGATTAAAATTAAAATTAAATAAAAAATTATTTAATGCATTTGGTTAAGAATGCTTTTAAAATTTAGGTTATCAAAACAGTAAATTAGATATATATGATTATATTATGTATGAAATTCATTCGACAAGACTTATAATTTCCATAACTTTCTAAGTATACAATAATATCAAGTAAAATATCATCAGAATAAAGTTAAAATTACGATCAAATTTTATAAATATTACATTAATATGTGATTTTCTTCTAATATAATTATGTAATCTTCATTATACATATATATATATATGTATATATATATATTTCTATTAAATTATTTGTAATTCTATCATGTATGAAATTCATTTAACAAGAGTTATAATTTTCATAGCTTCTTAAGCATACAATAATATAGATAAAATATTATTAGAATAAAATTATAATTATAATTAAATTATGTAAATATTACATCAATATATGATTTTCTTCTAATGTTATTAATTAATGTTAAATATTTATTTTTTTAATAAAATATAATATTTAAAAAAATAATTTTTTTATTAAATTAAATCAATTTAATATATTTAAAATTAGATCAGATCGAGAGACACGCTCCACGTATATGTTAATAATAAAGAGTAAATTATGATAACAGGAAGGAAAATGAGCATCCTATAAATAAATAACCATCTTAATCATTTTCTCATTCTTTAAGCTAAAATGAACCCGTTAGTGAAAAATCATGAAAAACCAAAGACATTTTGAGATTTTCTGCATAGATAAAACTCTTGAAACTGAAAATCCAAAGCACCCCATTAATCAGAACCCGTAAAAAAAAAAAAAAACCCATCAAATCCATTAAAACATGTGTTTCAAAAAGCTAACAGAACAAGGTCACAAACGTTTTAAAAAATTGCACAAACCAACCATTATTCAAAAGGAGCATGCAAAGAGGTAACTCTCGTTTAAAAGCATCGATCCTTCTCTTTTCCTCTTCTAAATCTTTAATAAAACCATCTACCTTCACAGCAGAATCACCGATCATCGAAACAGGGGTGGTTGGGGGGATTGGGGTTGTGTAGGGTGGGGCTACTACATAACTGAGTTTTCATCGCATTTAATAGCGGGTCATGTATAAAAATTACGTTTTGTTTTATAACCAAACGAGATGAAATCAAAGCTAAGTAAAAGTGCTGCCGCAGACATTGAACTTTTTATTTTTAACAGCCTCAATACTCGGATCTTTCTGGTCTACTATTATAGTAACTAGTTTTGGCTTCAATTCAAAATTAGAATTTAATTGGGTCAAAGAAAAAAAAAACATGGTGTGAATATCCAGTCAAAAATCTAATTATAACTTATTAATTTTTATTTTTTATTAAAATAATATCATTTTAATTTTAAATTAATTATGACAATTCAATAACTCAGTTAAAACTCAGAATCCAAATTTGTATCAGGCTAAGTTTGAAAATCATACCTACCACCGTTAAGTTGATTTCACGGTAAACATAGCAAAGAGACAAAAAAATAAAAAAATAAAAAATTGACCCTAATTAAAAAATGAAAAGAAAAAAAAAACTAAAGAGAAAGCTTAATTAACTATTCATCTAGATAGTACAATATGATGAATTTACCATCTTATTCTAATATATAAAAATAGAGTTTAGACAATTAACAAAAGGGTACAATCATCTTTTTGCAATGAGATTACCTTTACATTTTAAAATTGGTAAATGACAAGATATAAATTTTATTTTTATTTACACAATTAAATTATATCATTGCTCTTAAAAGAGAAAATCTATTTATTTGCTATAGGGAGATATTTCTATCCTTTTTTTATTATTATTTTTATTAGGTATAGTTAAATTATCATATTATCCTTGAAATTAAAAAAATATTTAGAGGTATTTTTGTATTTTTATTTACAAGTATAGTTAAAAGACTAGTTTATCCTTTGAGCTTATTTTTCTAAGCTTATAGTCATTTTAGTTATTTTATAATAATGTTTTTTTTGTTTTTAAGAGTGTGGCAAAGATATTTAGATCTTTTACAAAATAACAAGAAATAAAAAATATATTGATGTATGTTAAGCAAATTTTTACTTTGTTGAATTTAGTCTCCTTTTTTTTTAATTTCTATATTTTTTTTATAATCTAAGATAATTTTTTAAGTTGTATCTTTTTTGCGATTCCACCCATCATAAATTCTTTTCTTAATAGATTTTATCTTTATTCTTTTGATTATTTTTTTTTGCTTTGTAAAATTTTCAAAACTAGTATTTCATATACCCGATGTAATTATTCAACATTTAATTTATTTGGATTTGAGTTTCTTGATTAAGCTCATATCTAAGATTTTACAGGGTGCAAGTTTTGAAAATTAACCTTGTTTTATAATGTTTGCATAGGATTATTTTTTTTAATTTGTTATTTCTTGGATTTCATCCTTCAATATTTTTTTAATTGGAGTTTTTTTTTCAAGCATTTTATGAATTTTGGTTTTATCATTTTTTTTATTTAATTAGGTTATCTAAGGTCTTTTTAATTTGCTATTCTTTGTTAAATTTATTTTTTAAAATAAATTTCATACTTCAATTAAATAGTATTGATGTATTGAATATCGGTAAATGCTCACTTCATTTTATTTTGTTCAATTTACTTTTTTGAGATGTTTCTCTAGTAACCCATACAACTTTTTCTTGTGTTGTCAACCAAAATTTTGTAGTCAGGTTTGAACTATTTTAATAAGCTCTTTTTGTGATGGGCGATGTCCACAATGGAGTAACAATGGGTTTCCAAATAATTTCCTTTTCTTTCCTTTTTGGGTATAATATCGGTGGCTCATTTGTTTTGGTTGATTGTTGTCAATTTTTTTTTACCTCTCGTTTGCCATTATTTCCTATAGTTTATATCATATTATTTAATCACTTGGTCTATATGAAGCGCAAGTTGACCCATGATACCCTTCTTACCAAAAAAAAAATATATTTATGTTATGCTTTTCTATTAAAATATATATTTAAATCATCTCATGTACTTTGCAATTTACATATATTTGGTTTTCTTTATCAATGATATTATAGTTAAATGTTTTAGTTTTGTTTCTAATGATATGTGTCCACACCTACATACGATAGGTTCTTTAAGAGGTACTGTCACACTGGAACTACATAGTGAGTTTGTCTTGAAAAATTGCATTTTAGGAACAGACATTAAACCCTATGCTTATAACATGACGAAAAGATTAATGTCTTCTTCCAAGTGCAGGAGTGTCGAAGTAATAAATAACCTGACAAGACCGGAGTCGAACCACAGGGAGGTTAATTATACAAATTATAAATAATTATAAACAACAACAACAGTAACAACAATAACAACAATAATATTAGTAGCAATAATAATAATAATAATAATAATAATAATAATAATAGTAATAGTAATAGTAGTAGTAATAGTAGTAATAATAATAATAATAAAGAGGAGGGAGAAGAAGAAGAAGAAGATGAGAACTTTGAGATGGAATATTAACGTAAGTATTAAACAATGATAACAATAAATGTCAAGGTTAGAAGATTCACTAATGGTATGTC
>NW_011500018.1:163909-164282 GCF_000495115.2 Populus euphratica
TTTATCTTCTCTTATCTGCACAAAACATCATTGATAACATCAAAATTGGAGCCACTTGAAAACATGAAAGTTGTAGTAAATTGTCTCAGCTTTCTTATGTAAACAATTCAGGTCATCTAGACTTCTAAAACTCTAGATATGGACCAAACACTGAACAGTGCTCGGCTTGGAAGACAGATTCAAACTTCTTGATTGTTTCTACCATTTGGACTTGAAAATGACCTTTTTAAGTCTTGAGCTCCATATAAAAGTTTTAGGCCTATGTCTGAACTTTCCATCCATATAAAGTAGACCTAAATCTGAGATGTACAGCTCCAGATATGACCCAATTACCGAACAGTGTTCCGGTTTGAACTGCACCAGCATCTCTTTT
>NW_011500018.1:164307-166733 GCF_000495115.2 Populus euphratica
TTTCAATTTCAGTTGTCCTTTCAATTTCAGTTCTTAAATTCATTAATAAATCCTTTCATTTATGTGATAGACCTGCATTTAAAATGAGCATTTACCATAAATTATAGATATCTTATATTATTAGATATATTATTATAAAACATGCTTTAGTTAAGGAATTATTGATACTTCAAATGCAAAATTATGACATGAAACCTTGATAAAAAATACACTTTTAAGTACTTATCAGCTTACAAGTGACCAAGGCCCTTGTCTTTTAGTCGATATAAGATAATGACATTATCATTATTACACATAGCCACGCAGGATAGGGGTCAAGAAGTTGCCACTTATTATTTGGTTCAGGGTCACTAAGAGACCGAGTATATTAGTCTTATCATAAATTCTAGGGTAAAAGACTGGTTATGACTAGGAAAGATATTAACACCCGTAGTGCATCTTTTCTGAAGTAAGTTACATTGTGTGGTCTTTATGTGGTTTAAAAGTTTTCATGGGTTCCTAGCCGATAGTAAGGCTATGGTTAAAAAAATATTACTCTTATGAATAAATCTGACATTTCAAGTTTATTATGAGCTCATGCCCATATAAATTCTTATAAGAAGTGTTTATATAGGTGCCTTAATGATTTTGCATCAAACATATCATGAAGTCTCTTATTTTACATATGTACTTATTATTTTTATGTAGGTTTTTTCATAATAATTGATGTGCTTTTTAGTAATGAAATTTCTTTTAATGTTTCAACAGGTTTTTGGAGATTAAATGGATTATGTCAAAAAATTTAACATCAAAATTCAAAACAAAAAATTGAAGAGAAATTTAGTTGAAGTTTGAAGCAAATCTTGGTTTAAATAAGTGCTCTAAATTTTCCCTAAAAAATCAATTCTATTCCAATTCTAGAAAAGATTATCATATAATCTATTTCAAGCTCAAATTTGCCTTATATTGTGTGCAAATTTCAACCATCAAACACTCAAGGTTTCAATATCAATCTTAGCCTAAATAATAGGTACATTTGTATCATTATATGATGCTTAAATTTATCCCCAAATCAGCCTTTAAATCAGCCTAAGCACAATGCATGATCTTACATGTCCACATAACAAATAACAATTGATTTATTTTGAGTAATTCATTGGTTCAAGAGGGTAAGTACATGGATGGAAAGTTAGAGAGGACATTGTTACATTATTTTGGGTAAAAAAAAAGAAAGAGATAGCTCATAAAGGAGGAAGAAAAACATGCACCAAAGTGGTTTCCAAGCTAGTCTGCTTTAATTTTTCAGAATATCTTTTGTTTTTTTACTCATAACTTTTGATTTAGGTGTCCAAATGAGCTATCCTTTAATGATATGGAAAGGAGACAGAATTACCTATAAATATGTCTCTAATAGTCATCTCCAAAAAAGGCTTCTAGGAAGGTCTAAATTGCTGTCCAAAATTAACATCATATTTATGTTCGAATTTTTACTAAAATTATGTTGTGTTCTTCTTTATAGATTTTATTTCTTTAGTTTGTAAAACTTATTATTTCAATTTGATTCAAGTTATTTTATATTTATTAAAATATTTTTATATATAATCATGGTTGGCTAATCTCTTTCTTGGATCCAAATCAAGGATGATAGTAGTTAAAGTGAGTTCTTTAAGATATAAATGAATTGTAATGTTTATCTTCTCATTTTCTTCATGAATATTTTATTATTGTAAAGAAATTTTAGAAATCATTTAGTTAATGTTATAATCTTGAATTTTTATGCACAAAATTTAGTTTTGGTATAGAGATTGCTTGATTCAATGTCTTACTTAATATGAAAGTACTTGTTCATTCTTAATTAATAATCAATCTTCATCCTTATAAACTTCATTGTAATATCTTCCGATCTAATATCACCATCTTTGATATTAGATTTAGTTATCTTATATATCTTGAAGGAATCACCAATACATTACCATTAAAATTGAATTGGACCAAGGCTTACTTTTTCTTCTCGTTTAAAATCTATTTACATGTTTTCATATTTGAAACAAATCCATCAATTATTTTCAACCAAGTTATTGTTAATTTAATTTCTCTTGAGTTTTTTTTTATTACCTAGCTTAATTTCCAGATCTAGCTCTCTGTGGATATGACCTCGATCTTACCGAGTTAATTGCTACATCGCACACTCGTGCACTTGCGAGTTAAAACAAGCCGATCATAAAAAGCGGTCAAGCAATTTTGGCGCCGTTGCCGGGGAGCTAGCAAGCAAAGGTAACAAATTTAGATTTGATTATTGGAAAACTAAAAAAAAATCATATAAAAAAAATCAATGGGCTGGTTTTACCGCCTAAAAAAAAATTTACCTTAACGTTTCGGCAATTGACTGGTTTTACTGCCTAAAAAAATGATCTCAACTTTTTGGATATTGGACTATGGAATGGGCT
>NW_011500018.1:166771-168417 GCF_000495115.2 Populus euphratica
TAACGTTTCGGATATTGGACTGTGGACTGGACTATTAATTGTTGGATTTTGGTTGGTTCAACCGTTTTTTTTAGATGTGTCGGATTATGTTGTTATATCTTGCAAAACATGATTGGAATTCGAATTGTCACATAAATAAACTGAGCTTACCATGTAAATCTATCACTTACTAGTGAAACAAGGTTAATTCTTTTATTTTATTTTTCACATGTATTATAACCGAAAATCCCAAGAAACAAGCAAAAATATCTCCGAAAATAAAATTATTTGAAGTACTTGGCTGATATTACCACTTCTTTATTTATGCTTGTTATAATTATCTTTGAATGTATATTGTTGTTAATATTGCTTATTAGTTGGAGTGTGAATTTCCTAATTTGTTGTATTTTTATTTTTGAGATATTACTTTATCTTTTCCATTTCATTTACTTTTATTTACAATCTTCTTTTTCTTTTCTTTTTTCTATTCTTTTTTATTTTCATGTAATTGTTATATTATTTTTTTCATTATGGCCTTTATTTATGCTTGTTATAATTATCTTTGAATGTATATTGTTGTTATTTTTCTTATATTTATTGTCTAAAGTGCTTGGCCGGTATCACCGCCTTTTTATTCAAGCTTCTTATAATTATCTTTTAATGTTTATTGTTGTTAATAGTGCTTATTAGTTGGAGAGTGAATTTCTTAATTTGTTGTATTTTTATTTTTGAGCTATTACTTTTATTTGCATTTTTTTTCTTTCCTTTCCTTTCATATTCATATAATTGTTATATTATTATTATTATTATTATTATTTTATCATGGCTAATGTTGAAGATGTAGAGGGTGAAGGGAGTGTTCAAGGTAATGGACCTCCACAATTCAATGATCAACCTAATTTTCGAACTCTTAGAGAGTATCTTCACCCGGCTAGACAAAGTACACCTTCGTGTATTATCTTACCTCTTAACCAACAAGCTTTCAATTTGAAACCGGGCATGATTCAACTTCTTCCCACATTTCATGGTATGGATTCTGAAAATCCATACATACACATTAAAGACTTTGAAGAGGTATGTAATACTTTTATTGATAGAACATGCACCGAGGAAACCATTCGGCTTAAATTGTTCCCATTCTCTCTAAAGGATAAAGCCAAGCTTTGGCTAAACTCCTTGCGTCCTAGGTCTATAGGTACATGGAGAGAAATGCAAGCTGAATTTTTGAAAAAATACTTCCCCACTCATAGGACAGCAGCTTTACAACGTCAAATGATGAATTTTTCTTGTAGTCCAAATGAGTCATTTCACCAAGCTTGGGAAAGGTTTAAAGACTTGTTAAATGCATGCCTCCACCATGGTTTTGAGATGTGGAGGTAAGTGAGTTTCTTCTACGACTCTCTTACCGCAGATTTTAAAAAGCTAGTGTCAACCATGTGTAATGGTGAGTTTTATGACAAAGAACCAAGTGAGGCCTTTGATTTTTTTGATCAATTGGCTGAAAACACAAAGCAATGGGAGACTTCTCTCCCAGTTCATGTTGAGTCTAGAAACACCATTTCTCATTCAAGTGGGAAGTTTCAATTGAAAGAGACTGATGACCTCAATGCTAGATTAGCCTCATTGACTAGGAAAGTAGTCTCTTGAGTTTAAAAAAGTGCATTTTG
>NW_011500018.1:168595-170222 GCF_000495115.2 Populus euphratica
AGATGGAGGAACCATCCAAATTTTGGATGTAAAAATGAGAGCTCTTCAGTAACTCAAACATTTCAACCTCCATCCCAACCATTTCATGCTCCCACATATAACACATACCAACCACCTCATAAGAGATCCCTAGAGGATACTCTTCAATAATTCATGCAAACACAAGGAGGAATCAACAACCAAGCTTATAAATTTTAAGACCAGACCAATAGGACCTTAGATGATGTTCGAAGTTAACTAACTAAGTTGACTCAATCAGTAAGCATTCAAGAGAAGGGAAAAATATCAGCTCAACCAATGTCAAATCCTAGAAGTCAGGTACACATGAGTGAATCCTCACTTAGTGAACCTTCAAGCTATGAACAATTCCAAGCCATTACTATCTTTAAAAGTGGAAAGATTGTGATAAAGCTATAGGTTTTAGGATTCCTAAAGGTATTGTGGAGGAGAAATCTAGGGAGACAAAGGTGTAGGTTTTAGGATTCCTAAAGGTATTGTAGAGGAGAAATCTAGGGAAAGTGAAGAGGGAATCAAAACACAAGTGACAAATGAGAGTTTGAGTGACAAAGAAGGTGAGATAAATGAGAAAGAGATGAGTGAGAAAGGAGATGATTCAAGAAAAATTGTAGTCAAAATGAGTGATTTAGAATTTGTTCCTAGAGCACCATTTCCACAAAGGTTAGGGAAACCTAAACAAGATCTTATGAACTCAGAAATCTATGAATTGTTCAAACAAGTGAAAGTCAATATTCCACTCCTTGATGCAATTAAACAAGTCTCCTCTTATGCAAAGTTTCTTAAGAATTTATACACAATCAAAAAGAGATTGAATGTGAAAGAAAGAGTCTTTCTAATTGAACATGATAGTACCATCATCCAGTTTAAGACCTCTTTCAAATACAAAAATCCTGATTGTCCTACCATTTCATGCATTATTGGAAGTTATAAGAAAGATCAAGCTTTGTTGGATTTAGGAGCAAGTGTGAATTTAATACTCTATATTGTTTATGAACAATTAGGTTTAGAAGAAATCAAGCCTACTCGAATCACCCTTCAATTAGCTGATAGGTCAATCAAGATTACCAGGGGTATTATTGAGGATATGTTGGTCCAAGTAGATAAATTCTACTTTCCTGTTGATTTTATAGTGTTAGACACCGCGCATCTATTTAAGGATCTAATGCTTCCATCCCAATCATCTTAGGTAAACCTTTCCTAGCTACATCTAATGCTTTAATTAACTATAGGAACGAGGTGATGAAATTGTCTTTTGAGAATATGACTATGGAGATGAACATATTCAATATTTCCAAACAAATTGATGAACATAAGGATATTAGAAAGGTAGATTTGATCTAAAAAGTTTGTCAAGAACACTATGAGAGAGTATGGATAAAGGATCCACTGGAGAGAACTTTAATTCATGATGAAAGATTTTATTCTTTGGAATGTGATGATGAGAAAGTAAGAGAGCTCGAGACTTATCTAGATCTAATGCCTATTATGTCAATACGTCAATAGACCATATCATTTCAACCTTTGATTTTAGCCTAAGTGAAAGTTGAGGCATCTCTTGTCCAACCTTATAAACTAAAAAGGAAGCCTTTACCAAGTGATCTTAAGTATG
>NW_011500018.1:170378-174861 GCF_000495115.2 Populus euphratica
TTGAAAGGAATTAGCCCTCTTTTATGTACACATAGAATCTATCTTGAAGAAGAGGCTAAATCTGTGAGGTAAATACAAAGACAATTGAACCCAAACATGAAGGAAATAGTGAGAGGTGAAGTGCTTAAGCTACTTGATGCATGTATAATTTATCCCATTGCAAACTCAAAATGGGTTAGTACAACCCAAGTTGTCCCTAAAAAATCTAGAGTCACGGTAATGAAGAATGAAAATAATGGTTTAGGGGTACTTGGTGGTTTTGCTAGATATCATAACCTTATTTTTCAAATTTTTAAAAATAAAAAATATATAATAAAAAGTGAAAAATAATTTGAGTTTTGGGTCAAGACCACAAATTGAAGGCTCGGAGACTAATAAAGATGAAATTATAGATTTTGAAGTCAATGTACCCAGAAAATAGAAGAATTAAGAAGTTTGGAGACTTAATTGAACTTTGATTTAGTTTAATTAATGAAATTACAGACTTAATTGAAGAAATTTCAAAATTTAAGGCTAATTTGAATTAAAATTACAAGGAATTAAAGTCCAATGACCAAAATAAATAGCCAGTGATACTAAATGGGGGTTAATTGATGTTTCCAGGGGTAATTTGAAAAGAATTAAAAATTGAGTCAATTAAGGATTGAATTGACAAAATTAGAAAATAAGGATTGTTTTGTAAATGATGTTGAAATCCATAGGTCTAATTACATTTGATCCAAGTTTAAAATTTAGTTGAAATCCATAGGTCTAATTACATTTGTTCCAAGTTTAAAATTTAAAAAAAATAAGAGAGAGAGAGAGAGAGAGAGAGAGAGGAAGATTTCCAATAAAGGCCTAATTTTCAAATGTCAGAATTTCAAAGGGCAAATTGAAGATGTCATTTTAGTCGAGAAAATGGTGCCCTTTCAAACCACTGTTTATCCCCTTCTCCTTTTAGAATAGAGGAAGCCACCTTCATAAGAAAAAAACATCAGTTTGCCTAGACCCCATCATATCAATCCAAGCACAATATAGACTAAATAATCTACTACAAATCCCGAGTCAATCCATTCTCCTTCATCCTATGACACGCTTCTGGTGTCTAGGTTATAACCTATCACCAACATCCAACCATAGCAAGACTGTTAGTGTCCTAATCCCATTAAAAAACTAACACTTCCCAGCGATATTTATCCTCCACCTATAAGAGAAGAGATATTTGTTGAGAAACAACTAGAGGTCTGGTCCTATAAAAGCTAGAGAAAATATCACTAGAAAAAAATAAAAGACAAACAAATAAACACACAAAGAGAGAGGGAGAAACAAAGAAACCGTCACAACTAGTTGTTGATCCAACTAACCACACATAAAAAAAAACATAGAGAAATAGAGACAAAAAAAAAACAGAAGGAATCAAAGAGGAAAAAAGAAACACTGAGAGAGCTAAAGAAGAATGGCCTGAAAGAAAAAAGAAAAAAAAGTAGAAGCATAGGAGAATAAAGAGAATGAAAAGAAAGGTAAAGAGTAGAAATGTTTTCCTTAATATTTTGGAGGATTACATGTTGTTTTATTTATAGATGTTTTGGATAAGAACAACTCTGTTACAAGATACATTTGAAAGTATTTGAATTTGTAGAGAGTTTGTTATTTCCTAGTTTTGCTCCCTTAAACGTGATTTTTTTTCATCTCGTTTATTTTGAATTTAAGCTTTACTTGTTTATGGAGATTCAGTTGTGCCATTTTTTTTAATAAGAACAGCTTTGTTATGAGCACCGTTACCTCGCGTCTTCGTCTCCAGCAGATACACCAGGTAAGTCACTCCTCTTCCCCCCTGTTTTGCCATTTTAATTAATTGTTCACTGTGCAAGCACGCGTGAATTAATTCATGAGCATTGTTGCAAGACCGGGTTACATGCTTGGGCTAGTGACTGAACTAGGTTAGATCCAACCTAAAAAAAAAGAAAGAAAGGGACTGTTTGAGGCTGGGCTAGGCTTGGGCCTCAGGTTAACCCAAATTTTTTTGGGCTACGACAATCTTTGAAAAAACACAACATTATGCTCTTTCCCTTTTATTTTATTATATATAGTCAAACAAGCCTTTTTAGATATCAAAAAATTACAACAACAAAAATTAGAGAACCTTTTTTATTTATTTATAGATTCCTTGCACCTTTTTTTGTTGACTTTGCTATGAAATGTGAATCTAGTATGCAAACATGTTTGCCCTTTTTTTCTAATTTTTTTTAATAAAAATGGGTATTTTTCTTTCAATCTAAATTCTACTAATTTATTCACTTGAGCTAAAGTTAGAAATACCATACTCTTTGAGTTACGTAATATTTATTAATGCTACAGTTAAAAATATTCGTAGGTGGATATTTCTCTTTGAGTTACGTAATATTTATTAATGATACAGTTAAAAATATTCGTAGGTACTGGTACTAGAGTCAAGAATATGATAGATAGACCATCAAAAACATAATACAGCAAATCCTTAGTAATTTAAGACAAAATCAGCAATGCGTCTTACCTTGGGTAGGACGCTTAAGGGGTGATATTATCTTTCTTTTTATGTACCAGTCTTATACCATATAATTTTCATTGACCAGTTAAGATTCCTAGTAATTATAATATTAGATGACAACTCCTTAGACTAGATCTTTTCTCCTCTAAAAATAAGATGGTAGATATTTGATGTTTTTGCTAGAAATTTTAAAGGTCGGTGTGATGCCAAGTGCGACACTAAACTTGGAGGGAAAAGGGTTATTTTTAGCCTTTTAATCTTGAGAGAGAAGTTTTAAAACCATTGATAAGAATCCTTTAAGAAGCTTTAAGTGTGAGAACATAAAAAAATGGATGGTTTTTAAAAAATGGGTATCATAGTCTAGGCTGACTTAGTTGACCACTTTCAAGACTTTGCTAGAGCAACTTAAATGTAAACATAATCAGAAACCACTTGAAGTTGGTAGAGGAGGTGTATATCTTTCTTTTGTATCCAACCTTATTTAATTTGAAGGTCCGTAACTTACATTTATTTATCCAAAAATGTAAACTCAATCAATCTAGAATTTGAAATTGTAGTGATGATTGATCACAGACAAGATGTTAAAGATTTTTATGGAAAAAATGGGATGTAAATGCCCACTTTCATAGTGACACGACTAAAAGATTGATGTCTTCTCCCAAGTGCAGGAGTGTCGAAGTAATAAATAACCCGGCAAGACCGGGGTCGAACCACAAGGAGGTTAAGTGTATAAATTATAGATGACAACAACAACAACAACAACAACAACAACAACAACAACAACAACAACAACAACAACAACAACAACAACAGGGCTTTTAATTTAAGATCTAATAGATTTAATTTCAGTCTTTATTCTTCTAATTGCATTTAATTGTACCCATAATCGCCTTTTAAACTTTTAATTTCATGCAATTTCACCCCCTATCAAACTTAATCATTAACCTCGGAGTTTAGTGCCATTTTTATCTTGATCTATGATTTCTGATTTGTATATTTAGACCTTTAATTGATCATCAAACTTTTAATTTTCTTCAATTTACCTCTTGATTTGGTCAATTTCATCCCTTAAAGTTTCACACCTTTTACGATTTGGTTATTGGTTTTGAATTTCTTCAATCAAACCTTAATTGGTTATCACACTTTGATTTCTTTTACAATTAAGTCCCTAATTTGACCAAATAAACTTTCTAAGGTTCAACTTTAGTCCCAAAACTGCAATTTCTTTTAATGAAAGCCAAATTGACCAAAAACACTGATTTTTCTTGCAATCAAGTCCTCAATAAAATTTATTATGACTTTTAAAATCCTAACTGAGTCTTTACTCATCTAAATTATATTTCTTTACCCTAAATAAAAATATTTTCACCAAATGAGTCTTTTTATATCAGATGTTTGGTCGCTAATTTTTCTAATCTTGTACATTTTAGTCCTTAATCACCAACTTAGGCAATCTCCCGAGCTTCCTTCATGTGTACCCTCTTGTATTTTTAGATTTTTTTAATTTTTTTTGTTGATTTTTTTATGGGGTCAAAAATAGATAACAACAATCATAGCCCCTCAAGCAAAGGGCTTAAATGGGCGCACATGACTGACGTTCCCATAGACAGCATCAATGATGATGTGCACCCTCACCTGCACATGATAACTTCTTAAGAGGTATTATCCCACTGGAATCACATAATAGGTTTTGTCATGAAACATCACCTCTTGGGAGAGAGGTTGAACCTTGTGTTTATAAGAGATCAAGACTCTTTTCTTTTAGCTGATGTGGGATAATGACATCATCACACCTTCACCTTCTGATAAAGGGTTTGGGTAGTCATATATAGTTGATGTTCTCATAAATAGTGTCAATGATGATGTATAGCCACACCTATAAATATAAATCCTCCTAAGAGGTATTGGCTTATTAAAATTATATAATGAGTTTTGTTCCGAAAATACTCCTACGAGGGAAAGAGGTTGAACTTTATG